>NW_004525107.1:196339-197630 GCF_000260255.1 Octodon degus
AATTAATTTTTGGAATATTGTTTAATTTTAATTTTTGCTTTATGATTTATACTGTATCTTTGACTTACAGTCTACTTATAAAACATGGTATGATATTTTCTTTTTTTTCTAAGAATTAACACCAAAGACCATCCATTATTATAACAGTAGGCAATGACATCTGCAAGTATATATTTATCCTAAGAAACAGATGCTCCTGTTTGGTGGGTCGGTTAATTAACAACATCAAATGCTGCATGCTTGTCCTAGAAAATAATTTTCAGATGCATCAGTTCTCTTGAGAAAGCCTCTGATACAAGAGGGAAGCAGCTTTTTTCTTCTGTAGCAAATGTTTCACTCTCAGAGATTCTCAAACACAATCAATGCAGCTTCCAGCCCTCTGCCTCCTCCTGGGCTGTGCTGCTGACAGCTCTACTGAACTCCAGTGCTGTGACCAAACCTGACCCAAGGCCAACACTCCACAGACTTTGAGCAGAAGTTGGTGGGTGGCACCTCTGTACATAGGCCTCACAGGTGACTCAAGACATCTGTAACACTAAGCTGCTGGCATCTTCTGCCACTCTGCAACCCGACTCCACAGTGGAATGCTGTTCTCATCTCCAATATTCTGCAGTGAGTCCAACAACTGAAAGATGAAGAAAAAGAACTTGGGAGTTGAATCTGGCAGTAACGTTCAACTACTCTGTTGAGTTTTAACTGACTATAATCAGATCAAGTATGAATAATGTCAGTTATTGTTTCTGAGGGCACTTCCTATTATTCGTTATCATCACAACAGATATTTTCTACTAGTATTAGAAGCTTTAAAAATATATTTCCATTTTCCATTGGCTTTATATTAGTTCTTCCTTGTCTTACACACACGCATATGAAAAATATGCATATAACCTGGCATAAGATTGATACTGTTTCATGGTAATCTTCAATGACCTTTTAAATGGATTCATCTAATATAATTATATTTTACATAGTCCTGCATAACTATCATTTTGAGAGCTCTTTATTCTTTATCCAGAACCATACAGCAACTTCTCTTACCTTCTGGATTGTGGTCTTTGTAATTTTCTATATGTTACATCTGGAGGTATTAGAATATTTTGAGTTTATATTACTAGAAAATATTTTACTTTTAGTTTTCAATGATATGTTTGCTAAGTATAAAATTCAATGAGGACAGATTTTTTTTCTTTTTCAGTCCTTTGAATTAATCAATCTAGTTTCTGCTCAGTAGAATAAACACTTCCATGGCAAATGCAAGGGTTTGAGTTCAATCTAGGGTTCTGCACACACA
>NW_004525107.1:199380-200439 GCF_000260255.1 Octodon degus
AGCTGCAGTTCCATGTGGGACAAGCCGGGTTGCCCTGTTTTGGCTGCCTGCTGGCACTTTCCCACCACCCCACCTGCAGGACAACCTACTGTGCCCCATCTGTGTCCACAGGAACAAGACCTTAGCAAAATGCCTACAATGGGAATAAAAGGATAGATCACAGTGAACCTTTGGTAATTTACCTTTTTAAATCACTTGCACTTCTGGAGTGGTGAGTTTATGACAGAGACTGAGGACACACAGAGCCTTGTTCCTCCCTGGTGCCCTTCCAGCTTACTGGGAAACTGTAGGCCCTCTCAGCAGTTATGCAGACACTGGTGGCTCCAGGAAGGTGTTCAAGAGGCACCAAAGCCTTCAGTGAGCAGGGACAGGGCCTGAGCATCTTCAGGTCCCATAGCATCTCCATATGAGAAGACAAACAGGGTGCTGCCTATCTGGAAGCTGTGTGCAGATGTGGGGACAGAGCTGTGAGTTGGCAGCCTGGCATCACCCACTTCATCATCTTCACAGGAGGCTCACAGCTGCAGCAGCTGTCCTGATCACATCTTCAGCCTCCTGAAAGGCTTGCTTGTGTCCAACCCACCCTGCTCCTCTGAGATGTATTGTGTTATCTGTGTGAGAATGTGGATTATATTTGCTTTCTGTAATTATAAAGTAATATACTGAGAAAAGCTTGGATCCTTGATGCCCTGAGGTTGGCTGTGTTTTTTTGTTGGAGAGTGCTGCTACCTACTTGAGTAAGTCCTGAGTTTTCCTGGCTTCATTGCAGATCTTTTAGCCCAGTGACACATGTCCTTCAGCTCACAAGCATAGACTTTCTAGCATCCACCATTCACCTTTGAGCCTTCCCATTCTTTGCACATTTTCTTCCTTTACAGTCTGTCCTTTCCTACCCTCTAAAACTTAAGATCAATGCAGAAAGAAGTGTTTGTCTCATTTCTTTACCACTCTCTCTGCGGACTCCAGAGCATTGTCTGGTATGTGGTCAGGGCTTCTTGAACACCTGGTGAGTGACTGAACAAATAAACTAGAATAGTGTACATAGTCTACATAAAATGC
>NW_004525108.1:0-1901 GCF_000260255.1 Octodon degus
GTGTTGTTTCTCTAATTTTTTTCTTAGTTGTTTGTTTGTATACAGATATGCTGTTGAGTATTGGGTGTTGACTTTGTATGCTGTTATGCTTCTGAATTTCTTTATTATTTCTTGGAGATACTTTGTGGAGTGTTTCTCGTCTTCCATGTAGAGTATCATGTGATCTGTGTACAATGATACTTTAAATTATTCATTTCCTAATCTTATTCCGTTTGTTTATCTCTCTTGTCTAATGGCTCCTGCTAATGTTTACAGGATGTTGTTGAGTAGGAATGGTGATCTTTTGACATCCTTGCCTTGTATCTGATGTTGGAGTAAAATCTTTCATTTTTGCACTACTTAGAATGATGTTGGCTGTTGGTATGTCACAGATGTCTTTTCTCAGATTCAGGCATAGCCCATCTGTACCAATTTTCTGTTGGGTTCTTACTATGAATGAGTGCTGGACATTTTCAAAAGCTTTTCCTACATCTATTGAAATGATCATGTGATTTTTGCTTTTGGCTCAGTTGATATGGCATATTACATTTATAGAATTGTATATGTTGAACCATCCTTGCATCTCTGGGATGAATCCTACCTGGCTATGCTGTATAATCTTCCTGATGATTTACTGCATTCTATTTGCTAGGATTTTATTCAGTATTTTTGGATTTGTGCCCAAATAGGGTGATTGGCCTGTAGTTCACTTTTTTGGTTGAGTCTTTGTCCAATTTTGGTATCAGTATACTACTTGCATCCAAGAATGAGTTTGTGATTACTGCTTCCTTTTCCATTTCATGGAACAGATTGAGGAGTATTGGGATTAAATCTTCTCTAAATTTCTTGTAGAATTCAGTAGAACCTGAGCTTTTCTTTGTTGGTAGTTTTTGGATATATTTTCAATTCCATTGGTTGATATTAGATCACTCAAAGCTTTTATGACTTCTTGATTCAGTTTTGGTCATTTTTAACTACCTAGGAATCTGTTCATTTCTTCTATGCTTTCCATCCTGTGAGAGTCAAGATTTTCAAAGTAGCTTTTAATAATCTTAATTTCAAAAGGATCTGTAGTAATGTCAACTTTTCATCCCTTATGTCTTGAATTTGAGTATTTTTCTTTCCTATTTTAATTAGGTGGGCATGACTTTACAAATTTTATTTAATCTTTCATAGAACCAGATCTTTGATTCATTAATTCTTTGTATTGTTTCCTTTGTCTCAATTGCATTAATTTCTGTTCTAATGTTTATAATTTTTTGTCAGTCTTTTGATTTTGGACTTGATTTGTTCTTGTTTTTCTAGAAGCTTGAGGTACAGTATTAGAGTATTTATTTGTTCTTCTTTCTTTCTTTCTTTCTTTCTTTCTTGTTTTTCATATTTTAGGAGTCAACAGGGTGTTCAGGATCTCACTACTAAATCGGACATGTAGTGATCCGCCTGTTTACAGCTTCACAAAAGCTGGGATTACAGGCACAGGCCACCACTTCCCATATCAATTGCCCTCTCAGAGAGCCCTGGGTGTGTGGTTGGCATGACAGGCTCAGAGATCAAACCCCAGGTCCTTGCACCTCCTTGCAGGCACTTTAATTGACTGAGCTATTTGGTTGGTCCAATGAAACAATTTCAAAACAAGTGAGTAGGGAAATTACAATAATTAATACTTTGCATATTATTGTGAGCATAGTAGTCATTCATAGGACAAGATGTTGACATGATATTTTGTATAAACAATATTAGTATAAACCTTTCCTCTCAATAAACTAAGGGCCTGAATTCAATCCCTGGTTCTACAAAAAGAGAGAGAGAGAGAGAGAGAGAGAGAGAGAGAGAGAGAGAGAGAGAGAGCATTTTCTGTATCAATAACTCCTAGACAGTAAATGTAGCTATGAGACTTACACTTACTGTGTGAACACCTTGAT
>NW_004525108.1:2811-4626 GCF_000260255.1 Octodon degus
ACTTATTCCACTGAGCCATCTCTCTGGCCTCTGGATATTTATTATACATCAAATGCAAAGTGTGGATGACTCAGGTTCTATTTTACCTATTTCCACATACCTAGATCACCTGGTTCATATTATAATCCTCACCAAAGGGGAGAAACATGATAGCCAGAAAAGTTATATAACTAAACAAAGCCAACATAGTTATCAATAGACCCATACATTGCACTAAAATTGACCCATGCTTTTAGTCATTGTAAAATGTGAATTACAAATCCCACCAAATGGCAGTTCTTTTAACATTGTGCTGTTGGCCATCTCCCCTTCTCCATGAAGGGAAATCCACTAAAGGTAGGGAAATTGCAGTGTTTGTATCAGTTCTTTTACACTGAGGGAGGAAGAGGAGGCTGCTAGCAGCATAAATGAAAATTTTTTCAGTGCTTTTCAAGTGCTGCCTTCAACATAATTTCAGAAAAAACAAGGGAAAAAATTGCAAAGCTTTCTCCTTATCTCCCAACTGGAATTTAATGAACTTTCCCTGAGAGGTCAAGAACCTGTAGAACTTTCTCTCAGTTTTCTAAACAGCTGGAACATTTCCCATCAGCATGACTTCCCAAAACAAGTGGAATTTTCCATGCTTTAATCATTCGCTTAAAAATCGTTTGTGTCCCCAAAAATGAGGAGGCTTTTTCTTTTATTTAACTTATTCTGGGTTTCTATTAGGAGACTATTTCTCCTCTAACATTCAGAAGTATATCAGTATTTATACAAGGGTGGAATAAGGGCATCTTTTTGCAGAACTCAGGCAATGTGCTAGTGTAATTATTTTTAAAATGCTGAGTTCTGTGACAAGGAATCCACACAACAATCTACTGGAAACATGTAGTTTAGGGAGCTGACGTAGCAAGGAGTGCTTATTCAAAGAATACACATAATGTAAAATATATGGAGGCATACATTGATAGAAATGTAACTTTTTATTCTTAGATTATTTATTTATTACTTATTTATTTGGTCCAGGGTCTCACTACACAGCTCAGCCTTGCAGTGATCATCCTGTCTCAGCCTCCCCCATGCTGGGATTCCAGGCATGTGCCACCATGTCAAGACTCCATCACCGGCTCAGTGCACCCCGGGGTAGGTCCACCATGGCATGTAGGACTGGGGTTCAAAACCTGGTCTTTGTGCTTGCCAAAGCAGACTCTTAATCCACTGAGCTATCTCCCTGGCCCCCTAAAGAGTTTTTAAACTTTGAACATTACCTTTCAAAAATCTGCTCATACCCCACAGAAAATGAATTTAAATCATCTATGTGAAGCATTCGGGGCCCAAACGACGTTCAATTCTATGCGTTATGGAATTAAGAAAAAAAAATCATGTTTTCTTTCAATTTAGTGCCTGAGGTTTGAACTCAGGGCCACTGCACTTAAATGCATCCTGGACCTTTTATTTAATTATTATTTCTGGACAAGTTAATTAAAATATTATATGTGTGTCAATAGCTTTTAATTTTAATTCCCACTTTTTATGTCGGCATCTATTTCTGAAATTTCACTGAATATTTAGTCTTTGCAGAAGTTAGTCACTTTTCTACCACTGGGACAACATAACTTAAAGGAGAAAAATTCGTTTGGGCTCAAGCTTTTAGAGGATCTGCACTCCACGTGGCTTCCTGGCTCCATGGCAGACAGGCCTTGTGGAGGAAAGTCATGCAAATGAGGTCAGCCAGGAAGCAGAGGCAGAGAAGGTCAGCATCAAGGGCAATTATGCACACTCTGAGGTCACACTTCTGGTGACCACCCTGCTCCAGCCAGCCCCGCCCACAGCAAT
>NW_004525108.1:4861-7949 GCF_000260255.1 Octodon degus
TTAGGAAAAGTCAGTACAGAAAGTGGAAGGCAACACTAAAGTAATATCTGCTATTTGGAGAACTCTGCACAATTCTCTTCAAAATATTAATTAGAATGAAAAATGTTGGGTATATATCTTTCATTATTTGGTTATTCCTCTGCTGAAAATAATTCTTTCTTCACAATTGGGTATCATTAGTGGAGCATAGAGTGAGAGGCAAGAAGTTAAAGAAAGGTTAACTTTTTTTGAATTTGAGTTTATGATTCATGAGACAAGCATCTGAATTGACTGGCTAGTAACATATTATATCATATCAAATTTCAAGTCTTGCATTCAAATATTAATAAATTAGCTGAGTTGATAACACCAGATTTGTCTCTCTAGCCAGTTCTTAGAAGTACGCTGAGGATTTCTCTCTCAAAGGAAAGGACATTAGGTGACCACCACTGCAAGGAGCACATCATACCACGGGGAGAAAGAAAAGGAAAGTGTGTTAAACACACCCTGTAATGGCATACAGCGCATGTGCTTCTTCCAGAGGAGTCCTCATTTCTTAAATCCTTATGAACTTTTCCAAGGTACATCTAACAAATCTTACTGACATCTGTCATATTTATTCTGTGGAATAATATTATGCACTCTTCTACTTTGTCCTTTCTATGGAAGATTGAAGAAAGAATAGCTGTATTAGTTTTTTTCTTAATACTCAATAATCCTTTTAATTAGTACTGATTTACTGGGGAAACATGAAATGTTTCATTCTAAATAAATGTACTCTGGAAACCACATGACAACCAGAGATGAATGAACCCTAACTATGTGATAGTTTATATCTCTAAATTTGAATGATCTGTATACTGATAACTTCTCAAGTGAATTATTACATGTATACACAAATTCCAGAAAAATAAAATCACTGAGTAAATTGAAATGTGATCCTTGTTTGCAAATTACCTTTACATTTCTGGTGCTTATAGATTTTATTTCACTTTTGAGTGGAAATGAGTCAGGTCACTACACCTGCAGTTGGTCCTTGTTTTGTTTAAAATGTGGTAATTCGGAATAACCTTGATCATACTAAAGCAGAACACATTGACTGTAGAATCTACCTTTCACTGACAGGCAGGTGGTAGGCATGGGATCCAACAGGAGCTCTTCATGGGAAGAACCAGGCCAATCAGGATTTATCTTTCATAAAGTTTGAGAAATGACTCAAATTCTGCAGCAAATGTTAGGGGACTGGCCTTACAACATGGTGACATGTGACACAGGAATATCTACCATTGAGCTTCTAAGAGTAGCGGTCCCTCTGCCATGCCTAGATTCTGAATGTTTTTTGCAAGGACACTGAGGTTACTACTAACCACTCACAGTTTCCATTCACTTAAAATAGCTAGAAAAAGTTCTGTTCCTAATGTATAAGATATGTCTTCTTCCTTTCAATTCATATATGTGCATGCAGATACTGACTTATGAACGGAGAATGCAGAGCTGAGGGGCAATAAAAAACTGAAAATATTTTCTAACCTCCAGTAATGCATTACCACCTTGCAGATAATGATCATGCCATAGTTTTTTCTAGACCACTTTGATTCCCTTGCACTTTCCATTGTTTTAGAAAGTTTAATTATTTTATTTTTCATCAGGCACCAACACCAATCTCTTCCACACTTTCCTCATGGCACCTTTCACTTCCTTGTTCCTGAAAGTATAAATTAAAGGATTGAGCAGGGGAGATAGGGTGCAGTAAAAAATGGCCACCATTTTGTCAAAGGAGAAGGCAGATGGAGGACGTGCATATGTAAATATGCAAGGGACAAAGAACAAAACCACTACAGCAACGTGGGACCCACAGGTGGACAGAGCTTTCTGCCGCCCTTCAGAGCTGTGCTTCCTCAGAGAGAACAAGATGACACCATAGGAAACAAGCAGCAGGGAGAAGATTATAATGCAGATAGACCCGCTGTTGGCAACCACCAAAAGACCGAAGATGTGCGTGTCAGTACAGGCAAGATTTAGTAATGGGTACAGGTCACATATAAAATGGTCAATGACATTGGGGCCACAAAAGGGAAGCTGAAAAGTGAAGAGAATTTGGATGATGGAGTGCAGGAAGCCCCCTGTCCAAGCTAACCCCACCAGAACACGACAGAGCCTCCTGTTCATGATGGAAGCATAGTGCAAGGGCTTGCAGATGGCCACATAGCGGTCGTAGGCCATGGCAGTGAGGACAATCACCTCTGCTCCACCAAAGAAGTGTTCAGCAAACAGTTGCACCATGCAGCCCCGAAAAGAGATGGTTTTCCTCTTATAGAGTAGGTCCACAATCATCTTCGGGGTCATGGCAGAAGAGAAGCAGCCATCTAGGAAGGAAAGGAAAGCCAAGAAGAAGTACATGGGGGAGCCCAGCAGAGCTGGGCTGCAGACAATGGTCACTACAATTAGCATGTTTCCCCCTACAGTTATCACATAAACAAACAAAAATACAACAAATTCTATTTTCTGAACACTTGGATTTTCTGAAAGTCCCAGAAGGACAAATTCAGTTACGAAGCTGTTGTTTTCCATGATTTCCAAGGAAAAGGTGAATGTAAAATGGCAACTGGGAAAGTTTGCAATTATGATAAAGAAAGATTTGCTTCCAAATTGTATAATTCCGTAGGCAACTCCAATTAGTTTGCACTCAAGTTAAAAAAATGATTTTAATATGTCTTTATCATTGATAATAAAAGTCAGAACTTCATTAAGAGTTTATGATGGGTGATCATTTAGGAATGAGGTGGAGATAAATTACTGGCTTGTTTTAAATAATAAGAAATTCTTTACAAGTAATAAAGGCATCCATGTGTGGAAGGAAGAGTAAGAGCTCTTATCTTGACTGACAGCTTTCACGATGTACTGGTGACTTCCTGAAGAGATTTTTGAGGATTAGGATCAAGAAGATTCTGTCAGAGAAAATGAGGTGCACCTGCTTCTTCATGAGCTGGTGACAAGGATGGCCTGTAAACCACCCTTACAGGTCATCCTGTGGAGTCAGTCATAGCTGCAAGGAGAAGAAAATACACACATATGAAAGGGCAGTTGCAAAGTGTAGCTTCAGGCAGCA
>NW_004525108.1:9330-11605 GCF_000260255.1 Octodon degus
CTCCTCCTTCCCAGAACGACCATCTCTTGCTATACTTCTCCTTTGAAAAAAGAGCAGAATGTCAAAGCAAGGAAAAAGATAACAAAGGAAACTACATGTGAGTCAAGGGAAAGCTGCAAGAGGGAGAGATAACAATCATAAGTATATATGCCCCCAGTGTAGGAGCAACCCACTTGCAATTGACAGAAACAATTTAAAATGTTAGTAAAATTAATAAATACACAGTTGCATATAATAGCACCTGTCTTTCCACTTTCCTTAAAGCAACCATTTCAAGAGGCTGTGGTGATAGCTTGGCAGTCTAAGCATCTGCCCAGCAAGCACAAGAACCTGCATTCGATCCCCAGTACTGCATTCCATGCCAGCCCTGGAACACCAGGCACACTGTGCTGGCCATTGAATCTTGGCGTGGTGGTACACCACTGTAATCCCAGCACTGGGGAGGCTGATACAGGAGGATAACTGTGAGGCTGAGCCATGTAGTGAGACCCTGAACCAAATAAATGAATAAATACATAAATGCATAAAGATTAAAAAAAAAAAACTTCTATGATCCTCTCAGGTTCATTTCTGCCCAGGTTCTGCTCCATATCCACTCACAACTATCACCAGGGAAGTGAGAGAGCAAGATAAACCCTGGGCATGCTGCTCCCACAGCTCTGGCCAGCTTAGCCTAAGGCCAAAATCAGAAAGAGGAATGAGTAAAATGAATAAGAACGTCAGCTCCAGGTTGACAAGGACCTGAGTTCTAATCTGGGCTCTTCTATTTGTCCTGCATGCAGAACAGCTTCCTTAAAATTAGATCAGCCCCAGGCTGTCGGTGGTTTAGTAGGGATGCTGTGGATAGATGTCTAGCGAGAAACAGCTGAGCAAGCATTGGAAAAAACTGACAAAGCCAGCAGAAGAAGGTGGTGAATGGGAGGGAGGGAGGTTGTAGCCTGCACACAGAGCACAGGTGACGATAATCTTTACTCCTAGCTCCTGCTTTGCCCATGGCCAAGGCTGAGAAGTATTACTTTCTCTTGCATAGTCATATATCTAAAATAGTCTCATTTGGCTTGTTGAAGTGAAGATGTGATGTCCTACAACCTTTAAGTGTTTTTAGGAAATGTAGGAAACGTGAGTGTGGCCCCCGGACCCACAGCGCGTGCACCTGTGCAAATGTGTCCTCATGCAGAGCAAAGCAGAGTATAAGAAGTGGAAGGCAGGCAAGGCTCCAAGTGCATCTGAGAATTAAGCCAACTGGAGCCTCTAAAGGTTCCATCTGACCCTGCTGTTCCTCTACTTAGTATCTTACTGAAAAAAATTAAAAGCATAATTACACAGCAACATACGCACACCCATGTATGTAACAGCACAGTTTGTAATAGCTAGACCTTGGAAACAGCACAACTACCCATCGGAATACCAATAAAGAAAGAAGATGTATATTTTTAAAACAATGGAGTACTACTCTGTCTTAAAGCAAGATAAACTTCACACATTTCTAGGTAATTGGATGCACCTTGAGATCATACTCTTAAGTGAAATAAATTGATTACACTTGTACAAATATTGCATTATTTCTCTGGTGTGAGAAATTAAGAGTGTAAATAAAGAACAACACATATACTTGATATTATGAAGTAAGTAGGAAGAAGGATGCAAATGGAAAGAGGAGCTAAAAAGGGGAAAAGGAAGGGGAAAAAACAGAAAATGAAAACACAAGGGAAAAATAGAAACAAAGCTTTCATAAATAAGGGAAGGAAGATGGCTTAAAAGGATGGTAGGGGGTGGAAAAAGAGAAAGAAGAATTGAGATATACCATATGCAGTTATAATTTTCCTTTAATGAACATGATCATTATATATACCTAAATTGTACCAATAAACTTAAGCAATAAAAAATAATTTAATAATACATTTCTCAATGTCATTTTTCTGGGATGTTTTAAGAACAAACTTTTAAATGCATTTCAAAATTAGTATCAAAATATACTGACATTGGAGAATATATACCCATTGTGGTTTATGGTGAAAACGTTTGATTTTAAATCATTTAAAAAAGGATTGTCCAGACCCAGTCCTAGCCCACGTCAGGTGAGTGTGTGGAGAGATTCCTGCTACCCTGCACTGGCGGGACCAGTCCCAGCCCAGGCGCAGTGTGGGCTGGACCCTCTCCCGAACACTCGGGCCACCCCCCACGACTCCACCTTAACTGCCCCACCCCTCCGGCTAAGTAGGAATTTCTGCCCAGTTCCGGGAACCCCCAGGCCCAATCCTAGCCCAGGTCCGCA
>NW_004525108.1:41588-44589 GCF_000260255.1 Octodon degus
TATTCACTGACAATGGGGAGGGATGAGCAGTCTGCAGTACATGGTGCCACTTCCTGTCAAGAGCATTTCCCTTCTTCTGAGTATAAGAGCCCCAGAGCAAGAAGACGAGGCCATTTTGGTTCTGACTGAGGCAGGACATGACAGCATCAGTGAACTCCTCCCAGCCAGCTCCTTATGTGAATTGGCTTGATGGGCCTGAAATTGAGGATGACATTGAGCAACAGGACACCTTGCTTAACCTATCCAGATAAATCTCCATGGCCAGGATGAATAAAGCTATCTATGTGTGTTGACAGCTCTTTAGAGATATTTTCCAAACTGGACTGGAGTGTAATAGGTCTTTGGACACTAAATCAGAGCCCATGAGCTTGACTGGGTCTATGATAAGGATCCTGTCCCAGGAAAACAACTTTCACATTTCGTATGTCACACATTTGGGTCCAGGTTTGAAGACTTGGTGTGGGGGTGGAAAAACAGTGTAATGTTTTCTTTCTTCTGCAATAAATCCCTTTAGCTTTATAAAATATGGTTTCCTGAACTCTCCGCTGAGGTGCTTCTTCCAGCTGTCCCGGAAGCCCACAGGCACCTTTCTGGCTGCAACGTCGCAGCCTTGTTTCTCTGAATGTAGTCCAGTTGTCCAGTGCTTAGGGGCAAGGAGGGTGGCTTGCCGAGCTCATCCTGCCCAGCCAGGGCCTTCTTGGTGGGACTGGCCATCACATCACTGTTCTCTCCAGCTATGACACGCCGGCTTTGGGTCGGCTGGTTGAGGACTGTAGGCAAGACGTTTCCTGTCCTGTTCGGGGTGCAATGAGGTGCAGATGCAAGGAGCCCTTACAGTGTTCACTGAGCTTTAGTACACATTATTTCATCCACTTTTCACAACCTGTTTTTGTCAGCAGTATCTCCTTTTTGTTCTCCAAAATAAATCCCAAATTCATTGACAGTTTTCCATCTTCTGCTACATGCTCAGTTGGTCTTGTAACCAGCCACTTAGGTTCACTGGCTTGCCCCTGATCAAATCAAAGGAGGCCATATAATGTGGTAAAAGGGATAAAAGTGTTTATTCAATGGAAGATCCAACAGAGATGGAGAAGCCTTTTGCCTCAAATTACTACCTCCCCCTGTACAGATGGACAAGGGCTGTTCATAGTCTATTTATTCTAGATACTCCCTTTTCAAATGGATGCTTACATTGGGGATCTAATATTTTTGAGTTTTTAATATATTCTAGATAGTGGCTGTCTTTCACAGGATAAGCTGGCAATTTTCCCCAATCTGTAGGTTCCCTCCATTGATGATTTCCTTTGCTGTGTACAAGTCATAATCTGATGTGATCTCATTTGATAATTATCAGTATTTCTTTGTGTGCAAGCAAGGTTCTATTTGGAAGGTCTTTATCTTACACCTATATGTTTGAATGTCTTACCCATTTTGCCTCCCAACATATTTTTTCTGTTGTAATGTTCAGATATTTGATCCATTTTGATTTTACTTTAGTGCACGGTAAGAGTGCAGGGACCAAATGTGGTGGCCCATTCTTGTGCTGCCAACATGTAGGAGGCTGAAGCAGGAGGATGCTTGTGAGTTCCAGATCAGCCTGGGCAACAAAGTGAGTTCAAAGTCAGCTGAAACTGCATAAAAAGACCATCTCAAAAGGACAAAAAAAGGTATAGGTACGGTTTTAGGTTCCACTTTTAGCATGTGACTACTCAGTTTCCATGGTGCCTTTTGTTAAAGAAGGAATGTTTCCTGTGGCAAAAGAATTAGGCTGTTTTGTCAGATATAACATAGATGAGTGTGCCTGGAGTTCTTTTTGCATCCTGTATCTGTTCCATTGATCCACAAGTCTACTTTTTGCCCATATGGTGTTATTTTTATTACTGTATCTTTGTAGTATACCTTGAAATTAGGTGTTGTGATGCTCACTGCCTTGCGGTTGTTGTTTAGAATGCCTTTGGCTCTTCATGTTTCATATAAATTTTAAGACTGCTTCCTCTAGTTCTGTGGGGGAATTTTGTTCTTGGTACTTAACTGAGATTGTGTTAAATCCATACAACAGTTTGGAAGTATGTCAATTTTGACCATACTGGTTCTATCTAAGAAGATAACTTTCCAATTTTGTGCATTCACTTTTAACTCCTTTATTCAAAGTGCTATAGTTTTATTTTTATAGAGGTCCTAAGTATTTCATTTTTTTGATGCTATTGTAAAAAGTATTGTTTCTCTAACTTCTGGTGAATTTGTTATTGGTGTACGGGAACTCTATTGATTATTTATTATTGAAGATTGACTTTGTATCCTGCTGCTCTACAATGAATTTAACTTATTTTCTCTTTTTCTATTTTGAATTATAAAAAGGTTCATTTTGCCTCAGAGTTCAGATGGTTCAGAGTTGGGAACTTCATCTGGTAATGTCTCAAGAAGAAGCAGAGTTTAATACTGCTAGAAAACAAGTGTTTGAGTGTGTGTGTGTGTGTGTGTGTGTGTGTGTGTGTGTGTAGCAATTTCCAAAAAAAATATTCATTCAACTAAGAATAGTAGTAATATCAATATTTATTATGATGAGGAATATTTTCATTTTACTATTTTCTCTTTAATTGTGAGTATTCTACATGTGTTTTAAAATGTTTATTTTCATCAAAACATTTTAATCAAATAAACTGACATTTCTTATAGCATAAACAACAGTGTTTTTATTAATCAAACACTAGGCCCAACCAATTTTATATGACAAAAACATCAAAAGACGTGATATAAGAATAGTATTTTTGTTCAAAATTTATGTTAATGCTCTGATTCAGTAATTTAATTTTTTACTCTTTGTTCCTTTCAATTACAACAGTATAGTTCAGTGTTGTGAGATGTTGGAGTTTTTTGGGGAAATAAAATTTCACATAGGGTTAAATTAAGTTGTAAAGTCACTGGACTACTTTTACTCAACAAGCAAAAAGCACAGTGTGCCAGGGAGATAGTGCAGTAGATAAAGCGCTTGCCTGGCAAG
>NW_004525108.1:44689-50321 GCF_000260255.1 Octodon degus
TTATTTCTGTGACAACCAAATTATTTATATGTGTACCTGTTATATACCAGTGTATTCATTTTTACTAAATATTCTTTTAAAACTTATTTTTACCTACACTCTTATTATTTATAATTGATGCTATATTTAATAGTTTTTTTTCAGAACCAGTGATTAAACTCAGGACCTTGCACTTGCCAGGGAAGCACTTATTCTACTGAGCCATCACCTCAGCCCCTGCCCCGGTCCCATTAATAGATTTCTTAATTGAAGCTAAATTCCATGCAAACATGACCTTCTATTGTCCACTGACATACTATACGACATAAATAAAGTTAAAACTTCTTAAACTTAGCTAATCAGCAAGCTGATTTTCAAAAAATATATTTGTTAACACTATGGGAGAGCAATATTTAACTCCTATTAGAAACAACAGCTAACATTTCAAGAGCCCAACCTTATGCCCAGAAAAGGGATCAAATTATCTCTATGATGAAGTAGTTTGCTTTCTGCCAACCATGTGTTGATTTTACTGACACCTAATCATTAATTATTCTTTTTTAAGTCCCATCACATTCTACTCTCTGTGATGTGTGTGCATATGCAGACGGAGATAATCAGATGACATTTCCATCCCAGGACTGGAAATTAGAGTGGGAATAATGCAGGAAATGGAGGCTGAGGAGAACCTGAATGGAAGAGAGTGCCTCTACCCAGCAAATTGGAGTAAGGGAAGCAGCCTCAAGAGGAGATTCCCAGTGGGACTCATGATCAGTCCTATGCTGTTCTGCATCCTGCAAGCAAAGAGTGCTTAACAAAGGAACAGGAGGGAGAATTGGAACCTTAGGTTGCAACCTCGCTGAGATTCTCCCCTCTTCCCATTCACATCTTCTACCTCCTCCTGTTCTTTTATCTAATTGTCTCTCTTCTTTCTTTCTTTCCATCTCTTTGTTCTCTTCTTCCTTTCTTCTTTCCTTCCCTTCTTCCTTGTTTCCTTCCCTCCTTACTTGCTTTCTTCTTCTCCTCCTCCTCCTACCCCTTCTTGTCTTTTTCTTCTTCATGCTGGGGATTGAATCTGAGGCCTTTACACTGAGCTAGAGCCTCAGTCCTCTTTATTTATTTTGAGACACAATCTTGCTAAGCCACTAGTTTGCCTACAGTGGGCTCAAATCTGTGATCCAACCTCCTCAACCTACAGGAATGCTGGGGTGACAGATACACACCACCGCACTCAGATTTACATTCTCTTTGTATAAAACGCCAAACACATCAAATATGACAAACTCATCAAATTTGTGCCCATTGCTGCACTAAGCAAGTCAAAATATAGAAGGAATATAGCAATCTGTGTGCACCATAGCAGGCCTCAACCGTTACTTGCTCATTCACTTTGCTCATGCCTAGTATTTTCATTTTTTAAATTTTATTTTATTTTGAAGAGTAATAACAAAAATGAGAATATCCATGTTAATCAATATCCTTTTACACCAAATTATTTAATTTTATATTTTTTGGGAAAAATTACATACTTTCTTCTAGGTTATTTACTTTTCTAAGCACTAGAAATAATAAGATGGCATTGAGTTTCAGTGGTGTTATGAAGAAGAGATGCAAAACAACAAATTTCTTAAGATTATCTACAAATAGACAGGAATTCATCCACTGAGAAAGTCAGGCTTACTGATATCCCTATTTTCAAGTTCTTAACTTTTCCAAGTTTGTCTATAAATTGTCACTTGTGTCAATAACATTAGCAGTCACTGAGTAGTTGGTGTGCCCCATAACACCATCATGGGACCTCAGTTTATTTCCTCATATCCTTTTTCTTCTAGAAGAAATGACACTGTCTCAATTTTTCTCCCATCCTTCCTGGCACACCCTTTCCTTCTAACAAACATTGCACAAAAAGAATCAAAACTCATACAGTCCCATTCTCTGGAAATGCTTAATTTTCACCAAGAATTGCAAGCTTGATCATTTTCATAGTTTATGCTTTGATTCTATAATCTTTTGAAACTAGGCTTTGTAGGAAAAGGTTGTTTTGTTTCAAAGGGATGTCTGACTTTGAGACATCCATGCGTAACCCAGAACATACACTCACTCCTAAAAGACAGGTATTCCAGGATCAAGCACTAAAATATGCTTAATTGTGGGAGAAATAGGTCCAAATAATAGTGAGCTTGTGAAAGGCACATTTTGTGAGAAATGTAAATTCAGAGTGTGCAGTCAGCAAAGAGGCATACAGTGGAATGTAGCAGAATAAAAGAACTGATGTGTTCTGTTTACACAGAACATGCCTGCTGAAACACCCTAGTATATGAGAAAAAACATGCAGCACACTTGGCGATATCATTCTCTAGATACAAAGTGAATCTTAGGACTACGTATAAATTACTTGCCAATAGCCATACACATAGGAAGAACTGTGTTTTACGTGATGAAAGTAAAACTGAAAGTTGGAACAAAGACCTGGATTTAGATTTTGTAGCTGAAACTCTAAGATGTGCACCTCAAAAACATGTTAGGTCATCTCTGTTTGTTTTAATTTGCTTCTTTGCAAATTGGAGACAGCAATATTGAAAGTAACTCTTTTTATATGTGAACTAAATCATCTAACTAAAGTGCCTCCATTGGATGTTAAAATACCAATTTAAGGTCTGATGAGATAGCCCAGTGGACTAAGCACCTGCTTAGGCAAACACAAGTAGCATGCCACACCATCCCTGCCCCTGGCATGCTGAACCAGTGACCCAGTCCGGGAGTAATAGTGCATGCCTGTAATCCCAGTGCTGGGCAGGCTGAAAACAGGAGGATCACTATAAGTCCAAGCTGCAGAGTGAAACCCTGTAGTAAATACAATATAAAAATTTAACATAAATCCATGCACCACACATTCAGAAGTAATAGCTCTACAAGCTTAGCAAATTTCATTTAGTGAGATTAAGTATAAGTTACTCTTATTTCTACAAAATGTACCTCAAAAATTAATCAGGGACGAAAACCCTTGCTGTTACATTCAAGAAAAATTGAGGCGAACATGTGGATATTTAAGAAAATAACATAATAAGAGGAATTTCAAAATTCTTAGCCTGTGTGTGTGTGTGTGTGTGTGTGTGTGTGTGTGTGTGTGTGCCAGAAAACAATTTACAGACAGGTTAGTAATTGTTTTTTTCTTAGGTTAGAAATTGTTTCTTTGTTCCAAAGGATTCCACCCTCTTTTCCATTTTGCCTCAGTCAAGCAAAACATTGAAGGGTTCAGAGATCTGGTTCTGTGGAGAAGCCAAGTTTGGCCAAGTAAAATATGTAGGAAGAATTTAGTCAAGTGGCAGGAAAACTCTGGAGTACAGCATGTTTCAGAATCTTCAAGCTGCAGATCCACGGTTCTTTCTATTTCATATCCTGAGTCTATACACATGTCGATCAAAGCCTGGGCAATACACCTGGCAAAGGATGCTATCAAAAACACCTAGCTAGTACTAAGTCTTTAATAATCACAGTTACTAGGAAGGGATGCTGTTTCCTTTTTATTTTTCTCTATGTCAATAAAATGTACAACATATTGATTATGTTGCACCACTACAAAGGTAGCTATCCTCTTTTGTTCTTCATCCTTTTCCTGGCTTTGAGAATGAGCTAAGTGCTTCTCCACTTCAACAAAATCCTCAGGGCACTCTTCACCTCTGTGTTTCTCACTGTGTAAATTATAGGATTCAGCATGGGAGTGAGGATTGCAAAGAACACAGTTACCAACTTGTCCACAGGGTAGGTAGCCACAGGACGCATGTAGGTGAATATGCAAGGTACGAAAAAGAGAATGACGACAGTGAAGTGGGAGGCACAGGTGGAGAGAGCTTTGTGCCGTGCTTCAGAGCCATGGGATTTCAGGGAATTCAGGATGACTGCGTAAGAGACAAGCAGCATGGACAGAATGAGCAAGCACATGGCTCCACTGTTGGCTGCCACCACCGTTCCCAGCAGATAGGTGTCTCTGCAGGCCAGTTTCAACAAAGGAAAGAGGTCACACATGAAGTGGTCGATGACATTGGGTCCACAGAAGGGCAGGTGGATCATGAAAAGAATTTGCACTGTGGCATGCAAAATCCCTCCCATCCAGGCCACTCCCACCAAGAGGCGACAGAGGCCCTGCCTCATGATGGTCATGTAGTGCAGGGGCTTGCAGATGGCCACGTAGCGGTCATAGGCCATGACAATGAGGAGGATGATCTCAGAGCCCCCCAGGAAGTGCTCTACAAAGAGTTGCATCAGACACCCACCCAAAGAAATGGTCCTCCTCTGGTAGAGCAGATCGATAAGCATTTTTGGGGTTGTGACCGAGGTGTAGGAGGCATCAATGAGGGACAAGTAAGTGAGAAAGAAGTACATGGGAGCAGACAGGGTGGGGCTTAGTGAGATGGTGATGACCACAAGCAAATTGGCCAGCACAGTGATGAAGAAAATGAACAAAAAGACAACGAAGAGTATTTTTTGCAAGTGTGGATTCTGTGTGAGTCCCAAGAGAACAAATTCAGTAACATTACTGGGAGGCATGGTGTGATCCATTTGGGAAGTAATACCTTCTCAAATGCTGAATTACCCACTGAAAGATAAAGATAGAAAGTGCATTGTGCAAGGTCATAGACTGAATTTCATAGTAAAAAATGCGGTGGTCACTATTGACTTCGTCTTCCCTCAGTCTAATAGTGCTTTAGTGGATCTTTTCCGTTCCCCCATGACGCTGTCTCTTCAGATGTCTAATATTCTCTATCACCTAGAGAACGTTCACAAGGCATTGGTTATTGGGTATTTAACAGGAAGACACAGGACTATGTATATGAACTGTGGATTCTCCATTTCCAACACCTTGGGACTCTGTGACATCCTTCACTACCCCATGGGTCTGATCGTTCCTCTGTGTCTGTGAGCTTCCAAATTATAGCTGTGAGATATACTGTGTGAGTTGCAAAGTGCGGCACAGAGGTAAAGCTTGTTTTCTTTTCCAAGATTTATATTTTAATTCCTAATTTTGAAGTATAAAAAAAGACATGGCCAAGAGCTCTCTTGCAAGATGATCCAACCAAGCAAATGAGGAAAATGTGTAAGTTGTTGGGGACACACCTTCCCTGGCACCTGAAATACATATATAATATTCATGGTTGTTTCCTCAGTGTGCCTATCATTGTCTGATAGCTTGTCTACAATGTGTGGAACCTATTAGATAAGTTCTTCATGAATTCCCACCCACACCTTGCATCCCACTAAGACACACCTACCTGGCCATAAACCAAAGAGCTCATGTACTCTGTTATTCTCATTCTACTTAACCACAATACATAGCTACTTTATGAGATATGTAAAAAAAATCCTTAAAAGGAAGGGTAAATTACAATTTTATATTTTTTGCATAGCTTCAAAATATATCATTGTGGAATTTAACTTTCAAGATAATTACACTGGCAGTCAATATTGCTTATTCTTCAAACTTTCATCCAAAAGACAGTTTAAAACAGTCTTATTCAGTAAATTCACAGACATGAACATTTCAATCCATAAAGATCTATTAAGCAAAAGAAACCATTCTTTTCAAAGTTATGGAAATACAAATTATGTAATACAGAAAGAGACTGCCAGATAAGATAAAGTCCATATAACCTAC
>NW_004525108.1:50421-51845 GCF_000260255.1 Octodon degus
CTGCCTTGTGTTCATCCCCCCAAGAACTGGGATTATAGGTGTGTTCCACCATGCCTAGTCTCAATCTTTGCCTCAGTGGGCCCGAGGGGCAGGGCCAGCACAGCACTCCAGGGATCAAACCCTGACTTCTGCGTCTGCCTAAGCAGACACCTTAATCCACTGAGCTATATGGCTGGCCCCAAATTTGACTTTAAAATGCAAATCCGCACTAACTTTCTCTGACATTGGGCCAGTTATTTAACATGTTTGAACTTTACTTTTCACTCATCTATGCAACAGCAATGATCATAACAATGTCTACCTTGGAAAAGTGTTTTGAAATCAAATAAGAGATCTAAGAAAAGATTCAAAGTACAATAATTTTAATTTCCCCAACATTCCATGGCCAGTCATGTCCCAGAAATGCTAAATGGAAAATTGTGGAAACAATTCATAAATTATAAATTGTATTAAAACTTTAGTAATGTGAAGAAATTTCACACCATGTTCCTCTTTCTTATTTGTGACATGAATTGTAACTTTGTCCAGCATAACAGCATGGTCTACACATGCAATGTTTAAGATCAAGTAAGAAATAATAGCCTATATTTATGGTGCTATAATTATAACATATTGTTACAGGGCTGGGGAGAGAGCTCAGTGGAATAAATGCTTGCCTGGAGAGTGCAAGGTCCTGAGTTTGATACCTGGTACCACCAAAAAAGAAAAGAAAAACAGCATATAATTACAACTATTTTGTCATTGCTAAACACTTTGAATTATAAATTGAACTTTATGATGAGTATGTATACAGAGGATAAACAGAATTTACACATGATTTAATGATATTCTGATATCATGATAGTCTCAGTTACATCTATCCACTGGAAGATCTGATACTGTCAGGCTCATGGCTAAGGAGGAACTATGATAAAATGCGATACCATAAATGTCATGAAACATATAAAATTTGATATGATTATTTACTATCTAAAATTGTGTTCCTGTTTAATAATGTTCTAATGGCATTTTTTACCTCTGCATTTCTCACTGTGTAGATGATAGGGTTTAACATAGGAGTGACCAGAGTATAGAATATTGTTACAGCTTTATCCATGGAAAAGGTGGTCACCGGTCGCAGATAGATGAAAATACAGGGTACAAAGAACAAGACGACCACTGTGATGTGGGAGCTACAGGTGGAGAGGGCCTTTTTCTTCCCTGCAGTGCTTTGAGACCTCAAAGAACAGAGGATGACCACGTAGGAGAGCAACAACATGACAAAGATTACCATAGCCATTACCCCACCGTTGACAGCAACCAAGAGACCAAGAAGGAAAGTGTCTGTGCAGGCAAGCTGTATCAGGGGGAAGATGTCACACATGAAATGATCTATCCTGTTGGGGCCACAGAATGGGAGCCAGAACGTGACTAGGATCTGTCCA
>NW_004525108.1:51945-55095 GCF_000260255.1 Octodon degus
CTGCCTCATGATGGTCATGTAGTGCAGGGGCTTGCAGATGGCCACGTAGCGGTCATAGGCCATGACAATGAGGAGGATGATCTCAGAGCCCCCCAGGAAGTGCTCTACAAAGAGTTGCATCAGACACCCACCCAAAGAAATGGTCCTCCTCTGGTAGAGCAGATCAATAAGCATTTTTGGGGTGGTGACAGAGGTATAGGAAGCATCAACGAGGGACAAGTAAGTGAGAAAGAAGTACATGGGAGCAGACAGGGTGGGGCTTAGTGAGATGGTGATGACCACAAGCAAATTGGCCAGCACAGTGATGAAGAAAATGAACAAAAAGACAACGAAGAGTATTTTTTGCAAGTGTGGATTCTGTGTGAGTCCCAAGAGAACAAATTCAGTAACATTACTGGGAGGCATGGTGTGATCCATTTGGGAAGTAATACCTTCTCAAATGCTGAATTACCCACTGAAAGATAAAGATAGAA
Source organism: Octodon degus (assembly GCF_000260255.1). Lineage (NCBI taxonomy): Eukaryota > Metazoa > Chordata > Mammalia > Rodentia > Octodontidae > Octodon > Octodon degus. The sequence continues at coordinate 52,419 of NW_004525108.1, forward strand.
AGTGCATTGTGCAAGGTCATAGACTGAATTTCATAGTAAAAAATGCGGTGGTCACTATTGACTTCGTCTTCCCTCAGTCTAATAGTGCTTTAGTGGATCTTTTCCGTTCCCCCATGACGCTGTCTCTTCAGATGTCTAATATTCTCTATCACCTAGAGAACGTTCACAAGGCATTGGTTATTGGGTATTTAACAGGAAGACACAGGACTATGTATATGAACTGTGGATTCTCCATTTCCAACACCTTGGGACTCTGTGACATCCTTCACTACCCCATGGGTCTGATCGTTCCTCTGTGTCTGTGAGCTTCCAAATTATAGCTGTGAGATATACTGTGTGAGTTGCAAAGTGCGGCACAGAGGTAAAGCTTGTTTTCTTTTCCAAGATTTATATTTTAATTCCTAATTTTGAAGTATAAAAAAAGACATGGCCAAGAGCTCTCTTGCAAGATGATCCAACCAAGCAAATGAGGAAAATGTGTAAGTTGTTGGGGACACACCTTCCCTGGCACCTGAAATACATATATAATATTCATGGTTGTTTCCTCAGTGTGCCTATCATTGTCTGATAGCTTGTCTACAATGTGTGGAACCTATTAGATAAGTTCTTCATGAATTCCCACCCACACCTTGCATCCCACTAAGACACACCTACCTGGCCATAAACCAAAGAGCTCATGTACTCTGTTATTCTCATTCTACTTAACCACAATACATAGCTACTTTATGAGATATGTAAAAAAAATCCTTAAAAGGAAGGGTAAATTACAATTTTATATTTTTTGCATAGCTTCAAAATATATCATTGTGGAATTTAACTTTCAAGATAATTACACTGGCAGTCAATATTGCTTATTCTTCAAACTTTCATCCAAAAGACAGTTTAAAACAGTCTTATTCAGTAAATTCACAGACATGAACATTTCAATCCATAAAGATCTATTAAGCAAAAGAAACCATTCTTTTCAAAGTTATGGAAATACAAATTATGTAATACAGAAAGAGACTGCCAGATAAGATAAAGTCCATATAACCTACAGATTAAGTTAATACAAATGCATATGTTCACTCAATCAACTACTATTTATTGGACATTTTACTTTGTGTAACAATATATGCTACCTTATATAATTGTAAATTATCTGTGCCAAATGACTTTTCATCACTCTTCTTGTATTTATCACTTTCCTGCAGCAATTCATCCATCCACAAGAGAGTGACCAGCCCCACATCTCATGTTTCTGCTGTGTTCATTATTCTGTCTTCTCCTCCAGCATTCCTCATTCTCAGGTAAGAATGCTGAATTATTAACAGAAGTGGGGGAGATTATCCTAATTCGGGGTATACATATGTTCAAGGAACTTACAGCAACCTCATTGTATACCCTTGTTCTAAAAACAATTCTCAACTTGTTGTGAAGAGAGAACAGTGTACATAAAGCAAGAATAAAGCAGCACAAGTGATTTAGAAAGGACATCAAACGAATAAACATCATTTTGACTCTGACTTTCCAGCACTCTTCATAGACATAAACTCTAAAGGAAAATATTTTTAAAAAATTATTATGTAAAAACATATTCAATGTGATTTTGTAATGGCTGAGAAAAATTATAAACCGTGTACAATGTCCAAAATTAGGAACTAAAATATAATAAAATGGGTTCTTATCTATAATAATATACATGTAAATTTAACAAAGATATAAAGACAGTGTTAAAATTTTTAATATCATTGGAAATGCTTTTGCTGTTATTTTAAATGGGAAAATTTCAGAATGCAAATTTTAAATATGGAGTATAATCCTAGTTTAAATGTATTTCAACAGTAAACAAAAGACCTCAAGATACTTGTGAAAATATGATTGAATCTAATCTGCCATTCTCAGAGCTCGGCATGGTAAAGAAAGACTGAAGCATAGGCCAGTGGTCATGAGGGATGATTGTATGATTTTTCAAGTTCACTCAATCATGAGATTCCATCTTTATGATTTTCTTTAAAAATATCTCACCTATTAACTTCTCTGACATAGCTCCATGGCCAGATCCCACGCAGCTTTAGCTCATGAATAAATAAGTGAAAGTTATAAGATTAAAAATGTTAAGCAGCTGAGTTCCAGCCAGCCTGGGCCGCTTAATAAATGGTACCACTGGAGGATCCTTTGTCTGGAGCCTCACCCGGCCACGCAGCCTGTTTGCAGGTAAATTCTGAACTTTCTTAGCTGCAGCTAATGAGACCTCAAGGGTATTTCACTGGCAGACGTTGCCAACAGCCCAATTACTGCATCTTACACACTGAAGACTAAATAGGAACTTTTATGATATCCATCCTTTATTGATAACCTCTTGTTTAGATTCACACAAAGAGAGATCAATGTGTGGAGAGTAAGCCAAACAGTCTTCTGCTAAAGAATTTGGATAATCAATAAAAAAATTAACTTAGTTTATTAGTGTATTAGGATATTTGGCATTGTATAAATTAAACCTCTGGTTAAGTAGTAGACTTCATAAAATGTTACTGTATTCTATTTCCTTATCAATTCTGACTGCACTGCTCTAACACGTCCTAAATATTGTCTTGGAGGATTTACATTAAGTGATAACTGAGACACATAACAACAACACTTCATAGCAGGAGTAGATTGTAGTGTTTCTTCAAAGCAGTATTTCTCACAACAAATT
>NW_004525108.1:56012-56864 GCF_000260255.1 Octodon degus
TTGCTGAAATACCCAACACACCAAGTTAAGAGAGGAAAAGTTTACTTTGCTTCACACTTTGTAAAGTTTTAGGCCATAGTCTGCTAACCTCAAAGCAGGGATGCCTAGTAATGGAGCATCATAAAAGAGAAACAGTTCATGCTAGGGCAGGAAGAAGACAGAAAGAAAGCAGTAGCAAAAGAATCAGCAGCAGCAGCAGCAGCAAGCCTGGATTTTTTTGTGCCTCTTCCTGAATGAAAATTCAGGCTAGAAGGGTATTGATTAGTGCCACCCATACTCAGGGTGGGATTTCTCTTATCCACATCATTAATGTTAGCATCACACCCTAATTTACCCAGACATGTCCTAATCCAGGCACTTTCATAACTCACTACCGATAAGCACATGAAACTGTTGGGGGACAGATATAACCACAACTTCTTTCAACTTTAGAATAAATGCAGAGAATCCAAATAGATATCATGACATGTGTTTTATAGTGTATCATACCCAACCCAATAACAGATGAAATCCACACATGATATCCTATTACCTGTTCATTCAGCCTCTACTAAACTATTTTGAATGAGAAGTTTTGTTTTTAGTCCCAACAACTGTCTAGGTGAGCTCCCCATAACCCAGAGTAACATGATCTGAAGAAATATTAAGTCCAAATGAGAGTTGTCCATGAAAGAAAATTTTAAAAAGAAGAAATTTTAGAGCTATAAGAGAAAGTATGTTTTCAGAATACAAGAAGAAAGAAATGAAAACATCTTTAGAAAGATGCATATTTTTAAGTGAAAGGGTAAGTTAGAATGAAAGGAGAAGAAATTCAACATGATTCAGATCACAGTTGAAAAAAATCAGTGGAAA
>NW_004525108.1:63777-64591 GCF_000260255.1 Octodon degus
AGGAGGAGTAATGAATTATTTAAAATGATGCCATTTTTTCTATCATTTATCCTCACAGGTTTTAGCCAGCCAAAATCATTTTTTCTTCTTTACCAAAGTGACTGTAAATTATTTAACATATACACTAGACTTAGTGGTTAATTTTGATATTATGCACAAGGAGACAGTGTTTGTTATATGTCATTAAATTTCTAAATGTATACATAAAATCGAAATTTCTAGCATAAAAATATTCGCACACAATCCCTGTCATTTGCTGGTACATTATCTTAAAACACATCACCTTCTACTTCACGGCTCCATGACCTCTCTTCACTAACCACCCCAAAATGACTGATATGCTCCCACTTCTTCCCATCACCTTGCAATACCTCTAGCTTTGTAATGCTAGAGATAAGAAGAGTGCAGGATTCTACCTGCCTAAGCTGGGAACATCCACCTGAGTTTTCTTCCATCACTTCAAAATTTCAAATGACTGTTTCAGATGGAAAATTGAGACAGAAAGAGGTGAAACCTTGTCCTCTAGAACATGAAGTCCGCAAAGAGCAGGGCTGGAAAGCATAATCCAAGTCTGTCTGGCCTCACGTTTTCATTTGAGTTGAATGCACAGTGCCTCCCACATAACAACTTACCTAAATAATATTATTCTTCTTCAATGTCACCCTTCAAAAAAGGTTTTCCAAAGACTGCCTCACATTCTAGCTTACAGAGGCTAAAAAAAAGCTTGATTCAAAAGTCATTTGGGAATTTAAAAGATGACATCTTTTCAGGATCTTCTGAGAATTTCTCAATTGCCCTCTCAGACGCACTTAGA
>NW_004525108.1:66184-67255 GCF_000260255.1 Octodon degus
AATTTTTTCTCTCTAGATTACTGTACTTAAGCACACTGTACATAGTGGATCACTTTCCTCTGTGGTCCCATAATCTCCTTGACTAGAAAATTTAGGACACCATTTAGTTACAGGATGTTACAGCAGAGGTTCTCTTATGTCCTGAGTCAGCTACCTCCCTGGTCCAAATTTTAATTTATAGTATGTACATCATAGTACTGGCATAAAAATTAACTGGAAGACCAATGAAATGGGACAGAAGGCATAAAAGGAAACTCCATGCAATTTTCTTTTTCTTATTTTCTTTCTTTTTTCTTTTCTTTTTTTTTCTTTTTTTTTTTTTGTAATTTAAGGAAGGGCCTACAGGGTGTTCAGGGTCTCACTAGTAGATCAGACTCATAGTGGTCTGCCTGCTTACAGCCTCTCAAGGGCTGGGATTGCAGGCACACGCCACCACACCCAGGCTCAACCACCATCTCAGTGTGCTGTACCCTGAATATCAAACCCTTAGCTCCTGCGCCTGCTTGCAGGCTCTTTAATGTGCTGAGATATTCAGTTGACCAACCCCACTAAGCAATCTGGTATTCAAACTTTTATTACTACATGTTTCAAGTGCATACAGTTTACACCCATCTTAGGAGTGGGTGCATGTACCTAGCACTCATTCCTTTCTTCAGCCTGCTTCCTCTGTCCTCTCTCCTCCCTCCTTCCCTTTTCTGATTCCTCTATACCTACTTGCATTCTTGTTTGTGCTATTTATCTCAGTAGATGTTATTGCATCTACTGTGTACAATCATTGAGGTTGTTTGATTTTTGATAAAGTGGACAAAAACACACACTGGAGGAAAAATAGCTTCTGTAACAAATGGTGCTGGGCAAACTGGTTATCCCCATGCAAGAGGCTTAAACTAGATCCATATCTCTCATCTTCTTGCCAGGATCAAAACAAATGGGTCAAAGACTTAGATATCATCACTTGGAATGAGGAGGAGGACATCATGGGGGAGACAATTGAGCCATAAACTCAGGCAAGAACTTCATAAGCAGTTTCAATTGTATAGGAAATGATATCAAGAATTAACGAATAGAATT
>NW_004525108.1:74763-77856 GCF_000260255.1 Octodon degus
CAGAAATGTGTGATACCAGATCTGATGAATACAAAGAGTAAAGGTACATTCATGTGTTCTTGTTAGACAGAATTATCCCAAGATATTTTATTTAGGATATCAAGGTAGCATGAAAAAATTCACAAGAGAAGACTTCCAGAACTACTTTAGAAAATGACAAACAGAATGGAATGTGTTCCAGACAAATAGAAAGATGTGAAAGAATGTTAATGATGATGTATGTAATGAGTCATTTTATTTGTAAATTAATTATTTACCATGCTTTCTGATCATATGTATAAAACTATTGGCCAATATTTATGTATATACATGTATAATACCTTATTATGATCTTCTAGTAACTAAGAGTGACTCACTAATTTTACATAAGGTCATAATGTTAATGTTTCTTAAATGCTTTTAAACTTTTTTAAAAAACTTTTTAAAGGTGAATTTCAAAGCTCTCTAGAGCAATATATCAATGATAAAAAAAATTATTCCCAGTCTTTGAAGTCCTACAAAATTATAAAAACAGTTAACACTAATTGCAACCTAGGTTTTGAAAGAAAAACAAATGAGTAACACGGGGATCAACACAACACAGACATTTTTCTCCATTTTCCAAATGTGTTTAGTATCAACGCTGGCTACAAGGAATGAACTCAAAATATCAAAAAATAAATATTTTTATGTAAAGTCATGGTACCAAACAAATAATTCTATTGGAAAATTTGTAACTCTGCATTGATATTTAGGTCAGTCGTGACATTAAAAAAAAGTGAGCTGCAAAAGGTTCAAGTCAACAACATTTTTTTTTGCAGTACCAGGGATTGAAATCAGGCCCTTGTGCTTGCCAAGCAAGCATTTATTTTACTGAGCTATTTCCCTGGTCCCCAAATCAACAACTTCTGACATTCTCATCCATACAGATAACCCACTAATATTATAGAGTACTGGACTACATTTAATTACTCCGCTGAATTCATGCACCTACAATATATGAATGGCAATGGAATACACGTCTGAAAAAGTAAACAAAATGGGGGATATAAATCAGGGAGCTTTTTTTCCATAATTTTATTGAGAAATAGCAATAAGACAGTTTCAAATCCAATTAGTAAGACAGTTTCAGTAATTAATACATTGCATATTGTTGTCTTAGTGATTATTCATTGTACAAGATGAAGACATGATATCCTGTTTACAAACACTATTAGTACATATCTTTCTATCCATTGAATTAAGAGAATGTAGCTCTATATCTATCCTACTTTGAATATGCAGATACAAAATGGTCGTTCATTTGTATCCCATTTTTTATTTAGTCTTGTCATTTAAATATTATAAGTGAGTCAATTCAGCAAAATATTCCAATATAGTCCAGTAGTCCATAACAGTAGTGGGTTTTCCATAAGCCTGGCAAAATCAGAAGTTGTTGACCTGAGTTGCCTACAGCTCAACATAACAACATGGTTTCTCTTCTTATACTTTATTTTTATACTTTTCTGCTGGTTGGTTAAGACCAAGATAAAGAAAGACCTATGTAACCAGAATTGTAGCTTTTGGATCTGATAAAGTCAGTCAAATCTTTTCAGGATTTATCCTGAGACCCTGTACTTCAGATTGTAGATCCTTTGTCAGGGTCAGCCATGTGGATGAGTCACAACCATTGTTTGGCCAATTTGCTCTCTGTGACAGCCTGAGAGAATGTTTTCTCTCCATGTGACTCTCCCTAGGCATACTCTACATCATCAATTACTTTCCTCTTTGGCCCCATAATCTCTTTGTTCAGAAAATTTGGGACACAACTGAATTACATGGTGTTACAGTACAAGTTCTCATATGTCCTGAGTCTTAATTGACCTTAGAAGGCTACGGCCAAAATGTTGGCTTCCTTGTGCCTCTCCTTTTTCTCTAATTGTGGTCTGCAAACATTGGTGGCTAATCCTCAGAAGAGAAGCTTATTGTTTTACCATACAACTTAGGCTGTTGAGCTTAACCTCATTATCTGTCTGAATATCAAACATCTTAGGCATAACATGGAACAGGTATTTTCACCAAGTATTGATATGCTAAATTTTAAGTCCCTGCAGAATATGACAAAAAATTAAAACATTAAAATATATTTTTAAAATAGGAATAAACAATTATATATGTTTACACATAAGTCCAGAAATCTAACTATATACAACCTTGAAGCATGACAGACCCTCAACATTCCTTTTCCTATCTCCTGCCTTCATTTACCACCCCCTTCCTTCTTAAGCAATCGTCTACCCGAGAAACAGCACGGCAACAACTGGCATGTCATGACAAGCAGCACATATTCATAAGACCAGAATGACAGGCACTCTAAGCATGAACGTACTGTCACAAATTGCCATCCTCAATGCAGTTGCTTAGTTTACAAAAGAAGAAATACAAACAGAAAGCATAATACAATTAAAAGAAAATCAAGAACTTGAAGACTAGACAATGAGGATAGAGCAAGGAGAAGAGCTAGGAAACATGACAGAGGCAAGCTATACAGTTATATGTACAAGATGGGTAAGGCAATGATCCTGAGAATCTTCAGAAGATTTTTGAATCTAGCAGTTAATTGGAAGGACTCTCACTCTAACTATGTATGCTGACACCTGTGAATGAAGGAGAACTTTGTAGTTAAAAAATATATATATGAGTTCAAAAAGAAGTTTTAAATCAATATTATTTAGACAAGGTAACATGTCTGCATCTTGTACTATGAATACTACAAAGACAACAATATGCAATGTATTAATTATTGTAACTGTACTATTAACCTGTTTTGAAACTAGCTGATTGCTACTTCTTTCTCAATAAAATCATTTTTAAAAAAGAAAAGAAAATCATGTCCTACGTTCATTACCTATCAAAAATGTTAGGGCAAGCCCTCAGTGATCTAAGAACCTATCTGCCAAGTGCAATACCTGGGTTGAATCCATGGTGTTGCATACCATGCCAGGCCCAGGTGATGATCCTGGGAATGAAACCTGGCATAGTGGCACAAGTGTATAATCCCAGCTTTTGGGACACTGATATAGGAGAATCACTACAAGTCGGAGTTGTGTAACAATATGATGTACAAATACAGAA
>NW_004525108.1:77991-84696 GCF_000260255.1 Octodon degus
GAAGGAAGGAAGGAAGGAAGGAAGGAGAAAAATATATGTTGTGGTGTATTCAGTTTTTGTTGTTGTTGCTTTGTTTTGTTTTGCTTTGCTTTGTATGTGTGTAGCGTCTCACTACACATCCCAGACTCATAGTGATCCTCCTGATTTCTGCCTCCCAAGTGCTGGGTTTACAGGCGCACGCCACCACGCCGGGACCACATCACCGACTCCACACACCTGGGGGCAGGGCCGGCCCGGTATGCCTGGTGGGTTTTTTTTAATACATATCATAACTGAACACTTCATTCAAAATGGTACAATAAGAGTTTTGGCAGTAGAATATTTTTATGTTAATTAGAATAACTTTGCTCGTACTAAAGCATCTATCAACAACGTTGTATTATTAGCTCATGACTACCAGAGATCATACTGAATATGAGACATTCAATCTCATCTGAGTCAAATAAGTCATGCATTGAAGCTTTTGGGTGCAATCAACGGTGAACATAAATGTAACATGTGTAAATTCATAAATTAAAGATTATTTTAATTATGTTCAATGTCATACTCACATTTCTTGATAAACATTTGTGAAAGTAAAGACATTATTCTACCTTCAGTGCATGTATGGAAGCAAAGCTACTCTCAAACGTTTCATCTGAGAAACATTTTCAATGCACAAAATATGTGAAACTATATATCTGAAATTTTGAGTTTCACTTCAGAATTCTTTGAAACATGGTAATAGCCTATGCCTATATAACTTTCTGTTTAACTTTTATAGTGCCAGTTGTTTTCTTCGGAAAACTTTTTTGAAAGATGAACAATAAACATAGTAATGATGTGGCAAAACTCTGAGGTTTTAATAAAAAATCATTGAGTCAAATGTCTGTAAAACAAAATAAAGTGTTAAATATAGCACATCATTCTTGCTAGTCATTTTCTTCACTGTTAAAAGCACGAAGAGATTTTGAGATAATAAAGAAAAGCTGTAATTGGAAAGGGTGGGTTTCCCATCTGACACAGTCTTTTAAAGTTTGTTGTGCTTGTAGGGTGCAAAATTTGTAACGCCATCATATCTGTATCTAAAATAGAGCCAAGATAGAAACAACGTCCACCAGTTAATGAATGGATTAACATATTAGGGTGCATTCATGCAAGGGGATATTATTCAGCCATATAAATGAATTAAATTCTGATATGTGGTATAGCACAGATAATCCTCAGAGATATCTTAGGTTATTAAATAAGCCAGATGCAAAGGCCCACACAGTTTACGATTTGGAATCTAGGACAGCTATATTCGTAGAGAAATAAAATATAACCAAATATGTCAGGTTCTGGGAAATAGAAGGAAAAGAAGTTATTATTTAAGAGGTATGGAACATCTGTGTCATCTGGCATTTTACTTAAATCTTACTGGAATTAGAAAGCTGATATGAAATATTGGCTTAGAATCAGAATATTTTAACATAGCAAATATAAATTCAAAATATATAAAAATAATTATCAGAGTCTCTGAAATACATAACATGTGTTAGACTTTATATTACAAAAAATAAGAATATATATGCTGTGTTATATTGTTATTTTGTACCTTATGTTTTCTTATTTTTCATATGTAAACACTTTAAATTTGGGGAAAATTTTTGCAGCAACATTCTAAGATTCTAAGAATTCCTTATAAAGTAGATAAAATATGTAGGGTACTATATCATTGCTTCAGTCATTAAAATTTTTAGACAAATTATGTTTGCTTCTTAAGAAAGATGAATAATTCATTCCAAATATTTCTGAACTTCCCTATGAGAAGTGAAGAGTATTCAAAAGTATATTACCTGGATTATGTATTTCTTCTTTGGTTCCTTGCTCCAAATACAACACAAGATATTGTACATCCAGCTTCCTTTAATATCAAAAAATTTTACAGATGCAATTGAATTTATCCAGAGTTGGTTTTAGAGAGCTGCTATTTGTACTATATCACCAAAGTTTAATGCTATATTGAGACTACGTATTAATAAACAAATTTAAAGATTTACAGCTTTGTATGCTCAGCAAATTGATGGAACAAATCTAACTATAGTTTACTAATATACAATATTGGATAATTTACAAAATGAACTTGATTTTAGATAGTTATAGAGGACTCACAGTTCTGCAATCACCTACTTCACACTTAAGAAGGTACTGGCTCTAATTTTACATCTAGACAGAAATATTAATAAACAAAATAAATGATTCTTTCAAGTAAAATATCATACGACTAGTACTCAATCACAATAAATACAAAGTATGTTACAGAGATGTTCATGTTGTTGTTCAAAAAGCTTTGTGTTCCAAATCAATGAACTGAGAAATGATGCCCAAGAGGACGCATCCCCTTGACAAGATCTTTCCAATTTTATCATTCTAGTATCTCAGAGGCTGCCCCTGGGCAATCGCTTTAGACTAATTAAGTTAAAAAGAGATCAGGAATATAACAAAGGACACTTTGTTGTCACTAATATATGCATATTTGTTGTCACTAATAAAAACAAAGACTGAGGCTGCATGAGTCAGAATACTTTATTTCCAGCTGATTGATATGTGTCTAAAATTCTGAAATCAAAGAAAACACATTCATGACAGAGAAGCTTATGGTTCTTCTAAGGAAATCATATTTATGTAGAATAATAGGTCATTGCAAATCAACTCAGCAAATGTTTAATCTAACTCAGAAGAGATCATTTCCTAAACTTAAATCTATTTTAGAACAAAATGACCTTTCTTGAAAAGAAATACAGAAATAAATAATTGGGCCTTATATAAAGATATTATTAGATACCAATATAACAAAAATAAGGCAAGTGAAACAGAAATATTTGACTTTTGTCATAGGTATGTTTTATATCAAAATGGAAGCTTTTTAATTTTTTACCTTAAAGAAAAGATATAATGATAAAAACAGTGGTGTAAAATTTCAAAACAAGATTGAAAGACAGTAACATACTGAAAGACAGTACATTGTGCATTGCTACCTTCAAAGAAGTTCCTCAGATTACAAAATATATGCATAAAAATTAATCAGATTCTGTAAGCATACGCCTTTCTTTGAAAGGGAGTAGTAACAATTAGTAGGATAACTTTCTAAAGTACTTTGTGTTACTAATATACATATATATTTTTTATTTTTCTTCCCTTCTCTTCTCCATCCCCCATTCCACTTCTTTTTCTCATTTTGATCAGTTTCTTTATATTTTAAAATACACATACATGTATTTTGCATTTTGGACATTATTTACTCTTCCTGCTTCTTATAATAGCAAGACAATTTTTCACACAAATGTATCTGATATATTTCACTTATGAGTTTGCTCTCAGGTTGCATCTATTTCCAGACTAATGTCTCAAGTTTATCCCTCTCCATATCTGTGTAGTACTCCATTGTATCAGAATAACCAATCGTTTTATACTTTCTTTAGCTGATTCACATTTGGGTTGTTTCCACAGTTTAGCTCTTACAAACTTTGGTGCTATAAACATGAGTGATTATACATTACTGTGGTATGTTGTCTTCAACTGTAAACACTAAATATACTGGAGGTCAAAGTAGGTAGAAATATTGAAGACATATTGTTAACAGAGGCTGAACAAATGCAAACTGCATGGAAAACAGTTCAAAAACTCAACAGCTGGCATTTTATCTTATGAAAAAGCTTTTGCTCATAAAATGAAATCATCAACAGAGGGAAAGAAACCACACAGAGTGGGTAAAATAATTAGCTAATTGCCCCTGAGGCAAAGGACTTCTATCTAGAACAAATACAGAATTTGAGAAAAATCAGGACACCAAATTCAAAGACAAATTCAAAGATACACATCTGACAGGAACATACAACCGTCAGATGAAGAAATGCAAATATATGGCAAATGAATATATGAAAATATTCAAATAAAAAGAAAGAAATATTTATGTATATATACAGGATACATTGGATACCAGTCCTGTTCATTTTTGCTTGTCTACTGAAAGGAGCAGTTAATGCTAAAATAGTTCTCCTTCTCTTTTCCTTTTAAATTCCTTATAACATTTTCTTACCAGATTTGCAGGTTATATCTGGTAATGTATGCAACTAATTTGAAAACAACATTATGGAGTATAGGAACGATTGTTGAATTCCTATTATTTTGTTTAGTGAAATTTGGTATCATTTCTCTATTCTTTTACTACATTTTATACACTTTTAAAAATAAAATAATAAAGTTTTCTGCCAAGAAATTACAAATTTATTTTCCACAATTTATCATTGATATTATCCTGTGCAGACACATTAATACAGTTCCATGCTGATAACAACCTGAAATTGGGTATCAATAACAGAAGCAATTCACATTGATAATAATATAATGCTATCAATTAGGATTATCATCATAAAATGCCATATAAAATGAAAAATTATCCTATCAGTTCTTCAAATCACCAATTCTCCAATCATAGCTCTTCTGAATCTTTGTTGTCACCCTCAGTTCTGATACATCTTTGAAGAATTTGCACTCAGATTTATGGAAAAATTGTTAACAAGTACTACAGAAAATTTTTTCTTTCTTTTACCACCCTTGGAATAAATTTGTTTAATGCTGTTTGTTTTTCTGTTTTATTTTATAAAGAAAGAACAAATTAGAAATAAAACAGAAAAAATTACAAGTGTTACAATATTTCACTCAATATAAAATAGCACTTTCATGTTACTGCTGTCATGCTATTGCTGTAATGCATAGTGTCCTAAATCTTGTTATTAATACCAAATATATGCATGTAAAATGGGAAAAAGAAAAAATGTATAAGAAATTAAGAGAAAAAGTACAAACAACTGAAAAAAGGAGACAAAAAATTAAATATCATCTGGTTCTTTCCATAGACTTGCAGAAATGCACAGTACAGTTGTCCAAACCATCCTGCTTACTTACATAGATATATGTCTTTCCCCACCCACTTCCCTGTCCTTATCCTCAACTCAGTAAAGTTTTCCTTTTGTGTAAATTCATTCTCTTTTCCAAGTATCTATTCTGCACTTCAGATTTTATTTTTCTCTTTCAGGTTTTCGCACTAAGGAGTCAACATGTTGTTTACACATGTGGGTCTAATTTATTTCACTTAAGGGTATGGTCTCTAGTTGCATACTTTTTCTGACAAAAGACTCAATTTTTTTTTGCTTTATTCCTGCATAATACTCCACTGTATAAAAATACCACATCTTCCTCATCCATTCTTAAGTTAATGGGCTTTTGTGTTGTGAGTTTTCAGTTCTTCTGGAAAAAGAGCCAGGAGGGGAATAGCTTGCCTGAATGAGATCTCCAATCCTAGCTTTTGACAGAATCTCTACACTGATGTCCATAATAATTGTGCAAGTTGGCACACACACTAAGAGTGGAGAAGGGTTGCATTTTTGCACAGAACTTGTAGTGTTGTTAGATGTAATTTAGGTGTTGTTTTAATTTACCTTTCTTCAATGACAAATGCTGTAAAAAATTTAATATATTGACTTTCCATTAATATTACTTCCTCTGAGAATTGTATATTCATCTCAGATTCACATTTTTTGGACAGGGTCTTTGAATTTGCATTGCCTATTTTTTAATTGTTTATATGTTACAGATAGAAGGCTTATGGCAGAGGGATAGTTGTCTATAATTTTTCCCAGTTTGTGGGGTTTTTCTAATCTGTTATACATCTTTTTTGATTTGCAGAAAATTTCAAAAGATGAGATCCTGGTTGTTGATATCGCAAAGTATATATTGTGGACTTTGGTCTTCATTCATGAACTCTTTACCTACATCTATGTCTTTAAGATTTTTACTTACAATGTCCTCCAGATGATTTAGTGTTTCTGCTTTAATAATCAGATCTTTGATCCATTTTATCAGTAGCTTTGTGCTTGGTGATAGGCATTTGTCCAGTTTTAGCCTTTGACATGTAGAAAGCCAGTTTTTCCATCACCATTTATTTTCATTCTTCCAGTGAGCATGTTTGGCACATTTATGAAAGGTAAGGTGGTTGAATGTATTTGCAGTGTGTCTGTACCTTCTAATCTGCTTCACTGACACTCAAGTATGTCTCTAGGACAGTACCATGCAGATTTTACCACAGTAGCTTCATAGTATAATTTAAGGTCAAGGGATGTGATGCCTACTGCCTTTTTCTTTGTTTCCCAGGATTGCTTTTTATATTCTGGGTCTCTTCTGGTTCCAAATGAATTAAATGAAAGTTTTACCTAGCTCTGTGGAGTATAATAATGGCATTTTGATTGGTATTGCATTGAATCTGTGTAATAATTTGGGGAGTATGTCCATTATCACAATACTGCTTCACAATATCCAGGTGCATAGAATAATTTTCAACTTTTTTCAAATCTTCAGTGTCTTTTTTTCAGAGTACTATAATTTTCATACTACAAATCTTAATTTCTTGGAGAGATAGTTGCTCAATTATTTCATTTTTTGGATGCTATCGTTAAAGATGTGGTTTCACTAGTTCCTCTCTCAGTGCATTCATTGTTTTTGTACAAAAATCTACTAAGTTTTTGGTGTTGATTTGCTTTCTGCTATATTGCTGAATTTGGTGATTAAATCTACAAAACCCTTGGTGTATCTTTGAGGTCCTCAATGCAGGACCATGTCATCTACACATAATGATAATTTCTCTTTGTCTCTTCCAATCTTTATTCTTTTCATTTCTCTCTCTTG
>NW_004525108.1:89191-90631 GCF_000260255.1 Octodon degus
CTGTCCATAACAATAATTTGTGCTCTGATCTGTATAATTTCCTCCTTTGAATGTTACATTACTGTTATTTTTCTTTTTCTTTTGTATGTATTTAGTACAAAGTCTACAGGGTGAGTATTACATGTCTTGGTGTAGAATTTATACCATTTTTTGATCATGGCTAATTGGAGTTCTGTATACCTGACTTAATATAGTTAAATTCTTTCTTCCTGATTGAGAAATTATCTCTCATTACTTCTATGAACAGGTTTTTATTTATTCCATTTGCACTACCTACATCCTGCTTTCTCATTGACTATGATCATTTTTATGTTATTTCTCTTTGCATAATCTTAACAGGTGCTGGATTCTTTTGTCCAAATCCCTGATATTTTTGAGAAATCTTTGCGTTCATGATCAATAATTACAATCTTATCTTCTACATCTGTCATATTTTCCTCAGCTTGGTTCAATCAATTGGATATACGTTGAATGGAAGTCTTGGGCACCTGCATATTTTTATTTTTTGCATCTGTTCCAGTGGTTCCATTTCTTTCTTATATTGGGCATTCATGGTTTTCATCATTTTCCTAAGTTTGTCTATTTTTGTTTTGATCTATATCTATTCTATCCTCACTAAGCATGTCTTTCATTATGTTCACAATTTCTGTAGTCATATGAAAAATTAAATCTGATTTGATGTCATCAAGATACTTTTTAATTTTCTTTGTTACTTTCATTGTACCCAATTTAGAGTGTCAAGGTGGATGGCTATAAAATTGTTCCATCTTATTGCTCCCTGAGTTTGGTTTTGGTGAGCTTTAAGTTATATCTTGTGTAATCATCTTCTTTCTTTCCTATCTTAGTTCAATTCCTATGTTGAGGCTTATAAATTGCTCACAGTGAGTAGCTTTATGGCTAAAATTTGAAGCCTTACCAAATGAGTTTTCAGAGATGCCTTCCAAGTGTTGCTGGATTTAGGGATTTTTAAGATCCTCTCTCTTCAATTTATTTGTTCCCTCTAATTGGCCTAGCTCAAGGTTCTTTGGCACCGGCCTACAGCATTGTTAGTGATCTTTAGGTAAATTTGTTTTTGATATAACAGGAACAACAACTGATTAGAACAATGATGTCTTTTTGGTTAAAAAACTGCTATCAGTAAAATAACATCAAAGGTATAATATAAAATTAGTACAAAATGAAATACTGTGGTAATTATTAATTTGCAAACATTAGCTATATGAAATAGATATGTGGTTATATACCCAAATAAAAAAGAAACCAAAAAATTGATAAAGAAAATCCATATCTAAGATAATCCAAGAAAAACCTCTGCATCTTTAAGTTAGGATAGTAGATAATCCAAGCAAGCCACCACATTTAGTTTCACTGAGCTATGGCTGGATCTTGCTTTTGAGACTGAAACCTGATTTGATAAGCCTGTAACACTCTGTGTGTCTC
>NW_004525108.1:91739-92932 GCF_000260255.1 Octodon degus
CTCTGACAAGTGGAGAGTGTTTTTACAATGAGGATATGGATTCAGTAAAAATTGTACAAAATCTCACAGAAAGGGGACTTTGGTCAAATACTCCACCTCTCCAAAATCCTATAGTTGAGGGAGTGCAAATTAATCCCCTTAGAATGTCAAGTTCTACAAAAGAGTATTGCTGCACCTGGTCAATCCCCAAGGGCACCAGCAACTCCTTTTGACCAAATCCCTATAGTAAGTGCTTACCAGAATAATAGCATAACCTAGCAAAACTCACAGGGGATTCATACCAATCAACATTGTCACCAGGTCAAGATGCATAAGACATACCTAATGATCAGCAATGTCACCCATGTTACATCAGAGAGAGGCTTCATAAATTAATCTAATCATAGTGATGAAATTAACTTTGTTTCATTGTATGACCAATATTCCAAGAAAACAGTGGCTTAGTAGGTGGCCAGAAACCATGAGTATTCTTTGCATTCCTTATATCATGTTCAGACTATCCACTCCAGGATAGGAGCAGCAATATCACTGAATCCCAGCAGCACTCATACTCATAGTCCCAGATGGGATCACAAGTTAATCACAACCTCTAGAAGCTCAGCCCCTGACGCCATGAGGCATGAGACTTTGAGGGGACATTTTGACCCAAATTGTAGCAGTCAAATTCTCAAAACATTGTGTCATATCTCTGTGATGAGTTGCACTTTGCAGCATTTCAGGAAATGGCCATTACAAAGTTTTTTAAAAAATAAAACCAAATAAATCAAATTCAGTTTAAAAAGCATTTTTCAGCCAGGGGAAAATTCTTGTTACATCAGCTTTTACCAAAGATAGTGAAAGAAGGAACAAATTTGTCTGTATTGCTTGATAACAATTTTTCCAATGATCTGATTGCAAATTCTTCAGAGAAGGATCAGAACTGATGGTGACAACAAAGATTTAGAAGAACTATAATTGGAGATTTTGTGAGCTGAATAATTGATTTGAACTTGTCATTTATTTTTTATGTCATTTTGTGATGAAAATCATGGTTGATAGTATTATATCAAAACCAATTGGCTCTCTTTTACAGATATAGCTATTAGGTGCTTGATACCCAATTTCTTTGGATTATCAACATGGCACTGTATAGGGAAGTCTGCACAAAATACTTAAACAAATTTTGGAAAATAAATTCATAATATTTCTACACA
>NW_004525108.1:122083-123277 GCF_000260255.1 Octodon degus
CCTAGCTTATTAATCATTACACTTTGAAATGTTTACTTTGTGCATGAAAAGTTTTCATGTAACTTCCACTCTTTTTTCAAAATATTCAACTGTTTTCCCGTGAGGAATTATTCATGGGGAGGAGAGATTACATCACTAGAATTTATTCCAAATATTCTAACAACTTTTCAATTAAAAGTAGAAGTCAACCCTGTGACACAAGATGTCACAGAGTTCATCTGCACATGTAAACTGAAGAATTTTTTTTTCTGTTGGAATGACCCAAGAGGGTTAAGACAGGTCAAATTGAATCCATGCTGGGGTGTTTTCTCAGCTTGTATGTGGTCCCAGAAGTTAGTAGAAGATCTGTATTTTCTGCAATGAGTTTGAAAGGATAGTCATATATTTTTAATTAGGAAGGAAAGGCCTTAAAAGGTGTGATCTGGATGGCTGAGATACTGAAGTTCTTCTTCTACTTGTGTGAGACTTTGATATTTTACTTTCTGAAGAAAGTGAACATCAATGTTTTCTCACTAAATCTGTGGCTTTTTGGTCAGGCACAACATTGTTCTTCAAAATTCTGAAAGCATAATCCATTGTGGTTTCTTCACTGTGATCAGCTGAAAAGAAAAATAAAGAAACACCATAGAACTATTATTTGGTTTTTTGTTTGTGCCATCATACATTGAATTGGCCAAGAAATTTCCCATTTCCTAGGTCTATTCTTTACACCTTTGTGAAACATAGTATCTTCATTTTTTATGAAGATGAATTCCCAACAGATGAGTCTTCAACTACTTTGTACAACATGCATAGACAGTATCTTTAAATGTCATTATGTCCTAGATGTCAGTTTGGCTTCTTTTACACTTCTGAATAAGATGATGGGATGTATGTTGTGAAAATACTTTTGCTGGAGGCACCTGACAGTATTTCTGGATCTTTTCTCCAATTGTGCATTGTCACATGTATTGTGATGACACACAAGCTAGTGAGGTATTCGCACCTACATTCTGTAATAGAAACACTGATTTTCAGGACAACGGACAAGTCTCAAGATGAAAAGATATATGACAACAGTGATACCAGTGAATATTCCTGAGACAGAGTGAAACGGAGCTAATATGTTAAAGTGAGATAGGAGGTAAGAGAATTAAAAAAAATAAAATTGCCAAATACAAAAATTAATGAGTGTACAAAATATAATTTATTTTA
>NW_004525108.1:124147-125227 GCF_000260255.1 Octodon degus
GTTTATAGGTAAATTTTGCCAGTAATTCTATATAATAAAATATGTAATTGCTAAGACCTATAATTTTACCTTATTCCTACTAAAAGGGCTCATGACCATACCTATTCTATTTCTCATATCCTGACCTATGTCTATAATTTTTACTAAATTGAAAGAGTCTGGTGTTTTATTCTGATACAATGCTCACAGTGAACAACTCAGAAACAGTAAAAAAAAAAAGGCATCAGTTATTTAAAATTTTATCTAGTAGCCCATGGTATTCTAGAAACTTCACATAAAATAATAACTCCCTGAGTAAATTCTCTGAATATTCTCATGCTAAAAAAGATGAAAGGCTCTCGGGAAGCTGTAAACAGGTTGATCACTACGAGTCTGATCTAGTAGTGAGACCCTGAACACCCTGTAGACCCTTCCGTGAATTACAAAAAGAAAAAGGATGAATGGGAAACAGGGGTATTTATTAAGTTGCTAAATGATGCCTAGTTAAAAGACGAGTAAATTTTGGATTGCATCACAAGCACTGCATCTTTAGCACACACACTACTCCTGACTTGCTGTGCTGTCTAAGATGAGCCTGATGCTGCCTGCATTCGTACTAAGCGAGAATTACAGCGTCATTACTTGGTTAGTCTAGGTGTTACATCTAATTTGCCACTGATAGCATTTTAAGGACCCAGTGATGGGCCTGAAGGCTTTTAATTGATCATGTAAATATGAAAAATGAAAAAAAGAGGAAAATGTTATCAGATTAGAAGGCATCAGGGCTGCAATAATAGTCTGATGGACAGTTTCATTTGAAAAGTTCTGAGATTGTCTAATTCAATCCCTTGAGTTTCAATGTAAGGACTGTAGCATTAGCTATATCTGCAGGATAGTTTAGTCTGTTCAATGGAACAGTTAATGCTTTAATGATTTTTTCTTTTATTCTTATTTCTTTTTTAAAATTTCTTACAACTATTTTGCTGGATCTATTTTCTTTAAACTATCTTGTTTGTTTATATCTGGTAACCTAAACAACTAATTTGAAGATCCCATCTTGCAATACATTAACTATTGTTGAATTCCTATTACTTGGTTTAC
>NW_004525108.1:127158-127595 GCF_000260255.1 Octodon degus
AGATGAAAGTTTCTATGGAAAAAATCTGGTGTCAGAAGTTGCTTGTCAGGTGAATATCTTCATGCTGATTGTTACTTATTTAGTGTAAGAAACATGTAGTAAATCCTAAGGATGATACTGTCCTCTCACTGGATTACATAGTGATGTATTTCTTTAATTGTACAAAACAATTAAAAAAGAATAAATCATCCTTTATCTTTTAAGAAATGCAATAGAAATTTTGTGAAAGTTTGGAAAAAGCACCATTTTCTGTTCTTTTACAAGTGAAGAAAACAATAAATCTAAGCACAGAATATTCTATAACTTGCTTTTACTCTAAGACTTTAAAAGAGTGGTTGGAGTCCTTTTTTATTTTATTTTATTTTTGTATTTTACGGAAGGGCCTACAGGGTGCACAGGGTCTCACTACTAGATTGGACTCATAGTGATCCGCCTGT
>NW_004525108.1:127929-137182 GCF_000260255.1 Octodon degus
GTGGTGTGTGTGCGTGTGGCCAGCTCAGCCCACCAGGGGGCGGGGCTGGCTGGCATGTGGTGATGGGGGATTGAACCGCGGTCCCTGATGCTTTGTTAAGCTTGTTCTAAGTAGGTGCTTTAGACCACTGAGCCATCTCTCCAGCCCTCTCATCTAATAATTTTAATGAGAGAAAAATATAAAATAGAATGAAACAGTCTCAAAATGGTTAGAAACTTGGTTACAATAATTAATATATTGCATTGTTGTCTTCATAGTAGTTTTTCAGGAGACAAGATGTAGATATAATATCTTGTCTAAACAATATTAGTACAAACTCTTATTCTCAATGATCTAAGAGAAAGTAGCTGTAAATCTATCCTAACTCATATATATATATATATATATATATATATATATATATATATCTTTTCTCTTTTTTTTTCACAACAAAACGGTCCTTCATTTACATTTTTGTGAAGTTAGTAACACATGACACTGGGCTTGATCCCTGGTACCATATGCTGTACCTGCCACTAAAATTGGACATGGTGGCACTTGCTTGCAATCCCAGTGCAGGGGAGGCTGGGACAAGAGGATCATTATGAGTCTGAGCTGCGTAGTGAGATCCTATACCGAATAAATAAACATATAAAAAGATTTTTTTAAACACTGACATTTTGAATAAGGGAAAAATTCTCCAATAAATCACCAAATTATACATTAAAGCAACAAGGAAAAGACCAAATCATTCCAAAGACAGCATAAAGAAAGAAATAATACAGATTAGGATAGTGATAAATCAAGCACTTAATAGAAAGCGAAAATACTTTGGTTTTTTAAGAGCGCAAAACAAAATTGACAGGTCCTTAGCTAATTTTAATAAAGAGAAAATCTAGACAAATAAAATAAGAAGAGCAAGAACACACAATATAAATGTAAAGTAGAGAAGTGATAAAGATTATTTTGAACAATTTTATGCTCCCAAATAGACATTATGTCCATTATATCCAAGAAATGTACTTACTACTAAAAATACAGTACCTAACAAGCCTGAATAAGGAGGGAATGGAATGTCTAAGCCAATTAATAAAACATAAGACGGTCAATAATTAAAAACTTCACAAGTAAGAATAACAAACTAATTTTCTTCATCTATTATATGAGTTCTCAGGTCAACTAAAAAGGCAATCGCAAAACTATGCATTCACCAAATTTTATTATAACACAGGTCATTTTTTAAAATTATGTTTTCAATAGTGCGTAATAATTTCATAAAACTTGTGATAATTTCATAATTGATGACACTTTCATAGATGTCTATATTTGATCATATCCATCTCTTGCAGTAGTCCCCCTTTCAGATGTAGGTTATAATTTTAGTGAAAAGTTTTATTTTTTTTTTTTTGTTTTTGTACTTTCAGGAAGTGTCTACAGGGTGTTCAAGGTCTCACTACTAGATCGGACTCATTCTAATCTGCCTATTTACAGCCCCCCCCAAGAGCTGGGATTACAGGCACAGGTCTCCACACCCACACTCAATTGCCATCTCAGCTCACCCTGTGGGCGGGGCTGGTACAGCAGGCCCTGGGATCGAACCTCTGGCCCCTGCACCTGCTTTGAGGCACTTTAATCTGCTGAGCTACTTAGCTGGCCCTTACATATTTCATTATGGTCCAGTTTTGACTCTTTCTCTTTGGTGATTTGGCCTCAAGTTGTTCATTTGTAATATTTTCCCCAGAGGATAGGTTTTTGTAAGTCTTTTTCTACATAGTTGTCATGCTCACAGCATCTCTAGAGGTGCATAGTCTACCAACAGAATGATGCTCAAGGTCCCAGTGAATTTAATTAATGAAAAAAAATCACCCTTAAGGAGGCAATGACTAAATATTGAGCAATACGTTGTTTTTTCAAGTGCAGATTAAGTGTCCACCTACTTGCCCTTACCTTGTAGAATGCTTGTCTCTATCAATCAGTAATCACTGTTTTCGTGGAAATTGGAATGGTAGACTCGACTCAAATCAGGATAAATTGTAGATTAAAACTTTCCCTGCCTTTTAGTTAATCCTGAATTCCAGCATCTAGGATGAAGTCAGGATAATACCTTTGGCTGGCTACCAATATAGTTCAAAGTCCATTGCACTTTCACTTTTATTGCTATAAAGTACAAATTTCCAATATGTGTCTTAATAATGTGTGGGGCTTTCTGCCACACATTTTACTTGTTAGACCTCCAAATGCTCATTTCATATTTGGTTTTATGAGAAATTATGCTAATAATGAAAATTTAGGGTATCTTTGTTTATAATCAAGATTCAGATTTCTAAAATTTCAGGATATTCTTGATATTAATTTTAAAAATTGTAGCAATTTAAAAAATGACACATTTCCCTGAAAGGTTGCTGTATCAAACTTCCTGCATCTGCAAGCATGGAAAGAATTGGTCACGTGGAAACAATTCAAGGTGTGGTATCTGTGTGTGGGGGGTGCGTGTGTTTTCTACCTGTATTTCCAGAGATGCATTGGTGCCTGCAGCTCTTATAATCTAAGATCTGCCAAGTGCACCAAAAACTACAACTGGTCCAAATGATGGTGTCTTTATGCTCGTGACTGAGGAGCAGCATTAACTTGTAAGATTCTGTACTAGGCTTTATATTGTTCAACTATCATACACAGATAACACAAAAACTCATAATCCTCTAAAAGCTCTACATGAGCTGGCTGTAATGTTGCATGCCTGTAGTCCCAATGTCCATGAGTCTTAGGAAGGAAGTTCGCTGTGCTTTCAAGGTCAGCCTGGTCTACAGAGTGAGTTCAAGTCTAGTGTAAACTGCATAGTGATACCCTATCTCACACCACAGAAGAAAAAATTCTATGTGACTCTTATAATGAGTTTTATTAGGGGTATTCCATGATTGCTAAAATACAAGCACACTGACCAATCTTTAATGATCTTGTTAGATATTTTGTTTGTTTGTAAGTACCAGACATAAAACCTAGGACCTTCCACTTGCTCGGCAGTTGCTTGTGCACCTGAACTGTATCTCCATCACCAGATATTTTGATAATATAAAAATGCAGAATGATATGAGCATCTCAGTTTTCTTACTGACTAATTTCCATTGTAACTACTTGAGAGATGTTTTAGTGTTAGGTACTTTTAATCCCTTTAATTGTTTTATAAACTTTCTTTAGAGTGATAAATAATAAAAGATAGTGTAGCATCTGTAGAAGTTAAAAAGTAACTTCAGAGAACATAATGTAATACATGAGCAAGTCCACTTTTAGTTTAATTTCTAAGAATGTTGGATAAAGTAAGGAAAACTTATTAATCTTGAACTTAACGAAGTGTAAGTTCACATAATAAGCACAGAGTACAGAGCACCTGTTTGAAAGAGCTTGGGCAAAGTGTAGAAGCTTATTTTATATCAGTATTTTATTTACTGAGAGAAAGCCTTGCTCTGCAGTTCAGTCTGGCTTTGAACTCACTGTTTAACTGAAGCTGCCTCAATTGATACAATTTTGAAAGCATGAACACAGATATGCTATGTATCCGTGCAGAGAGAGTGCTGCAACACAGGCAGGGGAATGAGTAATGGAGTAAAGGAGGTGGACCCTGCAGAAGATGTGGGCCACAGATGGGGAAACAGAAAATCTGTGTTTTTGAGGAGCAAGAAGCGGAATTTCTGATGTCAGATTAAAGTACCTATAAAAAAAAAAGTCAATGTGCATTTAGACACCAACTGTCACAAATAGGATTATTTAAATAAATATCTCGGTTTGTGAATATTAGTCCAATTTACAACATAGTTGTTTTTCTGGGTGTGAAATCTTCTCCACTTTCTCTCGCAGTCTTCATTCTGTCTGTCTGTCTGTCTGTCTGTCTGTCTGTCTGTCTGTCTGTCTGTCTATTCAACCGTCTGTCTGTCCTTTCCTTCCTCACTCCCTCCCATCCTCTTTCTGTCTTTTCTCTAAAGTTAGCTTTCTCTGTTTGAGTCAATTTAATCCTCAAATGTCATCACTTTTTTATTCCAGTACTAACAGCACAGATGTAAACTATATTTACAACAAACCCTATCTTGCCATATTGTTGACACTCATTGTAACTATATACAAGCATGTAGAAATGCATACATAGTTGGCATTTTAACTGTTGCTTCATAAGAATATCATCTTATCCATAGTTTTATGCATATGTCTTTTTTCCACAGTCGGTTGTGGAAATTGCTCTAAAAGTACTAATACAATGGTCAATAATTCTCTTTTCACTGCTCTTTTCTATAAACAAAATTTTATTCTATTTAACTACTTCTTTATTACCATCCACGTTAATTTGTTATGTCTTGTTTAATGCTACTATAAGGGTCACAAAACAGGCTGTGCATGTATCATATGTACGAGGATTTTAATTTCCAAGAGATATACTCAAAAGAATACAGTTAATAAAATTTACATTTCCTCAGACTGTACGAAAATAGCTTTTCTCATTTTTCCAACCATGATTAAATATGTATCATTCTTTCACACATAAGAAGGGATATCTGCCTTTTTAAAACTTTGTTGTTTTCTGTTTGCAGGTGGACTTCAGGAATTTATATGTTTATTAGACATTTGAATGTATCTTCCATTAATTGATTGCTTATTTCATTTACCCACTACACAACAGGTTTGTCTTTTATTTAAAAATTTCTTGAAGGTCTTTGTCTATTTTAAATATTATCTTTTTATGTCCTCTAAAATATAAATCTCTTCTTCAAACTTCTTAAGTATATTTATTTATGGTATCTTCTCCTGCATGCTTAAAATACTTAGAAAATATCAAGTGCATTTATTTAAAATTTCTGTTATTGAGAAAATTCTTCTATCTGAAGAATATAAGGCCAACCAGATAGCTCAGTGGACTGAAGCATCTGCTTAGGCAGAGTGCAATGGCCAGGGTTCAATCCCTGGCATGTCATGCTGGCCCCACATTTGGGGCATGCTGAGATAGTGATAGAGACTGGGCATAGTGTTCACACCTGGTGTTATCTATATACAGAAGTTTATTAGATTCACTATGGAAGGCTAGTTATGGCATACTCTTTTTCTCATAATCAGTCCTTTCCCCACATGTCCCTAATTTTGTTCTGATACAATTAATCTGTAAGAATACTACAGTTAGGCATAATGCTTTATCAGACTTGTATTCTCTCAGAGAGTTGTGAAACATAATAAATGATAGTGCTTATTCATGGGGCAAACAAATTATCACAAAATTTCTGAACACAGGATTATGATTATGTTTGCATTCAACTGTAATCTGAGCAGAGACACAAGGACACACAGAAGAACATATGGAACAGAGGAATAATGTGACTGAGTTTGTGCTCTTGGGCCTCACTCAAAGCCTCCAATGTCAGAAAGTATTATTTGCTGTGTTCTTGCTGATCTACGTGGTGACAATGGCAGGCAATCTACTCATTGTCCTTACCGTGGTGCTCAGCCCAGCCTTGGATGCCCCAATGTTCTTCTTTCTGGGCTACTTATCATTTATGGATGCCGTTTATTCCACTACAGTTACCCCAAATATGATTATAGACTTACTCTATGAGAAGAAAACAATTTCATTTAAAGCTTGTATGGCACAGCTTTTTGTAGGTCACTTATTTGGTGGTGCTGAGATTTTACTCCTGGTTGCCATGGCCTATGACCGCTATGTGGCCATCTGCAAGCCCCTGCATTATCTGACCATCATGAACCAGCGGGTGTGTGTTCTTCTGCTGCTCCTGGCCTGGGTTGGGGGCTTTGTGCATGCTGTCCTTCAACTTCTCTTTGTTTACAACCTTCCCTTCTGTGGTCCCAATGTCATTGACCACTTCATCTGTGATATGTACCCTTTATTAAAACTTGCCTGCACAGACACCTATGTGATTGGCCTCACAGTGGTGGCCAATGACGGGGCAATATGTGTGGTCATCTTTACACTTTTATTAATCTCCTACGGGGTCATTCTGCACTCCTTGAAGAACCTGAACCAAGAAGGGAGGCGCAAGGCCTTATCTACCTGTGGTTCTCACATCACAGTGGTCATCCTTTTCTTTGTTCCTTGCATTTTCATGTATGTGAGACCTCCCTCCACTTTACCCATTGATAAATCCTTGACTGTATTTTACACCGTCATTACCCCTATGTTGAATCCTCTCATCTATACTCTGAGAAATACGGAGATGAAAAGTGCCATGAGGAAGCTCTGGACTAGGAAACCAAAATGAGGTGACAGCAGAATGTGTTATTGCAACGTTGAATAATGAGTTGCTTCCTCCAGAAAATATGCATGATTATTTCACTCTACTAATATTTCCCTCAAAGTTGATAACATTACAGAATGCATAACATTTGCTTGTGAATTTTTCCAATGATCAGTATACAGTCTACTAGAATTTGTTAGGAAAATACATTTGCATTTTACTGAATAAAATGGTTCTGTGGAGAATATATATATATATATATATATATATATATATATATATTCAACATTTTCATTTTCTTTCATGAATATGGATTCTGTTTCAGAATTAATAGTCAAAAATATGAAATGTTATACACACGCTTTATTCTTTCCTTGTCAAGTTTAGAAAATATTAGATCATTTATTTGAAGTATCTATTTTATTTTTGTACTTGTAAGGTACATCAAAACACAATCTTGCTGATATTTCTTAGTATTTTCATGCTGAAAATAAAAAATAATTTAATTTTAAATATTAATCATAAGGAGGCTGAATAAACATAAAGAATCTGCATTTCATTCTAACCTAGACCATTTTTTCTCATAACCCTGTTTCTTGGATTTTCTTTGTCTCACAAACATGCTGCCTTCCCAATGATATGCGTGCAATTATTTGCAATATGCAACAATTCCACCCATCTTGGGACACTGGTCCACACACATCCCATCCTGATTGTCTTTTCATCCACTTCCCTCATCACCTTTTCCACATCCCTAAATCCCTTCCAAGCTTAAAAATCTGCCTACCAAATTCCTATCATTGTCTAAAATTATTTGTCATTATTTTAAAGAAAATAAAAGTGAAAAAACACATTAAAAATGATACAGAATTACAAAATCGATGATAAAAAATAAAAAATCATTGCTATATTATGTATGGTTATCTTCAAATAGTTGTTCTGATTATGGGATATAAACATGTAATTTTTGACCAATTTTTCATAATTATATCTGGTAAAAAATATTTTTTGGGATTATCATAAAATAAGATCTAGACAACATTTAATCTTGCATATTTGATTTATTTCACATAGATTTATTGGCTCTACTCCATCCATTTTTCCTAGAAAAGGAAAATAAGGCTTAATGATATTTTCACACTTGGAATAGAATGAAGGGGGAAAGAGCATTTGAGGAATATTTTGGAATGGGAAGGAAGCACAAATTGAAATTTGGAAAGTTGTAGGAAGGTTGGAGCCACTTAGTATGCTGGTACATATTTGCACGTGAATTCTTCATACACAACTTTTGTAAAGGGCTAACCTGACATGACCATGAATGATACTCTCTAAAGGTAAGCACTAATGAATTCATTTTTATCAGTACATGTTTTCAGTATAAAATAATGACATTCAGTGCAGGGAGTAGGGAGATGTACATGACACCTCTTCACTCTTTTTCTCTTGACTTCCAGTCCTGCCCTCCCAATCTCTTCATCTCTAGCCCACACTCCCTTTTGCAAATGATTTGTCTGTCTGTTTCTTATTATCTATCTTACATTATTAAAATTATTTATACATTTAGTTTCTCATAAGAGGAACCAATCTATATTTAAGTGTCTGTGTCTGATTTTTTCATTTATTATGATTTCAAGATGAAGCTAGTCCTGCAAATGACTCAAATTTATCTTTCTTTATGGAAGACTCATACTATGTTGTGAATAAATACCTTATTTCCCCTGTCCATTCATCTGTTGATAAATGGATGGGATGAGTCACTTCCAAGACTTCTATTATGAACTATGCTGGTATAAATGAGTATGCAAATATCAATGTAAATAATATTTTTAATTGTTTGAGGAAGATACTTAGAAAGAAAGTACCTGCATCAAATTGAATTTCTAATTTAGTTACTTGAGTTGAGTCCACATTTATTTCCAGAGCAGTTGTAAAAATTTGCATTCCAACCACCATTGTTCAAGGGGGCATTTCCTCCATGAGCCTCTCTGGTATTGTGAAATTTCTCTTTTTTTCAATAGTTTTCGTGAGAAACAAATAGCAATGAGACAGTTTCAAATCCGATTAGGAAGACAGTTTCAATAATTAATACTTTGCATATTGTTGTCTTAGTGGTTATTCATTGTACAAGATGCAGACATGATATCCTGCTTAAGAACACTATATGGAGCAAAACATTCTATTCACTGAATTAAGAGAATATAGCTGCATATTTATCCTAAATATTTTGAATATACAAGTACAAAATGGTGGTTCATTTGTATCACTGCTTTGTATAGTTTTGTCAGAGAAGGATATTCCATTGTCATTTAAAAATTATAGGTGCATGAATTGCACAAAATATTCTTATATAGTCCAATAGTCCATAATAGCAGTGGGTTTTACACAAGACTGGCAATGTCAGAAGTTGTTACAGCTCAGCATATTAATATTGCTTTACTTTTCATACTTTGTTTTTTTTTTTTTTTTTTTTTTTTTTAACTTTTCTGCTGGGTGGTTAAGACCAAGATAAAGCAGGACCTATATGACAAAAAATGTAGCTTTTGGATATTATAAGGTCAGTCAAATCCCCTCAGGATTTATCCTGAAACCCTGTACCACAGTTTGTAGATCCTTTGTCAGTGTCAGCCATGTGGATGAGTCACAGCCTTTGCTTAAACAATTTGTTGTCTGTGAAAGTCTGACAGAATGTTTTCTGTCCATGTGACTCTCCTTAGGCACACTTTACATCATCGTTCACATTCCTCTGTGGCCCCACAATGTCCTTGATTGGAAAATTTGGGACACAACTGAATTATATGATGTTAAAATACAGGTTCATCTATGTCCTGAGTCTTCACTCACCTTGAAATCCCAGGGCCAAAATGTTGGCTATTCTTGCTGCCTTTGTTTTTCTTTAATTCCTGGTCTGCAAACTTAGATTGTTAACCATCCAGAAGAGAAGCTTATTGGTATTACCCTACAACCTAGAAAGCTGAGCTGAACTTCACTATCTGTCTGAATATCAGACATCTTGACCATTACATGAAATAGGTTTTATTCATCAAGTA
>NW_004525108.1:143603-144199 GCF_000260255.1 Octodon degus
TATCATTCTGTATAACTGGGAAATGCTCCATTGTATAACAATACCACATGTTTTTCATCTATTCCTCAGGTCACAGGCATCTTGATTGTTTTCAAGATTTGGCTATCAGAAATTGTGCACTTTTAAACATAGGTACACATACATCACTATGATATGACACTTTCAGTTCCTCTGGAAAAATTCCCAGTAGGGGGTAGCTGGTTTGAATGAAATTTCCAGAACTAGTTATTTAAGGCGTCGCCACACTGATATCCATAATTGTTGCAACAGTCTACATTCCCACCAGCAGTGGAGAAAGCTTCCTTATTCCGCACAGCCTCTTCAACATTTGTTGCTGGTTGATTTTTTTGTGATAACCATTCTTTCTAGAGTGAGATGCTATAACAATGTTCTTTAAATTTGCATTTCCAGATGTTTAATGATGTGAAGCATTTTTCATATATTTATTCAATTCTTTAAGTTAATCATCTGAGAAGTGTATGTTCATCTCGTATTCACATTCCTGGATAGGGTCTTTAAATTTTGGAAAACAGTATTTCCTAGTTTTTTTACAAATACTGAGAGCAGACCTTTGTCTGAGTGCTCAATTTTCAAGA
>NW_004525109.1:0-492 GCF_000260255.1 Octodon degus
TCTATTCCCTCTCTTGCCAAGGGCTAGGTTCTGGATTACAGCTGTGTTATGAAGCCCTAGCCGAGTGGCACCTGTCCATGTGGATCCCACCTTCTCCCCGCCACTGACTCATCCTAAACCCTGAAAAAGAGCCATGGAGTCACAGAGCATGTGCTCATGGCTAGAAATGTGCTGCGGGCACACACACACACACACACACACACACACACACCCCTAGTACTTATGAGGATGACATCTTTGTGCCCCTGTCCCTACCAGAAATGCTAAAGTCAACCACAGGGAAGCCCTGCACTGAGGTTGGGGGCCTTAGGACTGGTTAGGGGGGGGGCGGCTGAGGGCTGAGGGCACTGTGGCCCCAACCATTGGCACAGGGGTATGGCTCTGTGGACCCTCTGCCTCCTTTCCTGGCACAGAGGCTGCCAACCAGAACAGGCCAGGCACTGCTGTACACACAAGGAGAGAGATGAGGGATCACAGGTGGCAGAGACCTCC
>NW_004525109.1:1585-3050 GCF_000260255.1 Octodon degus
CCCAGGAGCGCAGTGTGTGCTCAGTGCAAGGCCACCTGCACGGGGACAGTCAGCTCCTCCCCGTGTGCAAGCCACAGAGGCAGGCATTCAGTGGTCAACATGCTCCTGTTTTTAGCCTCCTCACCACTGGAATTATAGGCGGGGCCAGCATAGTATGCAGGATGGGGGATCGAACCCTCATTTCTGTACTTGCCAAAGCAGGTGCTTAGTCCACTGAGCTATCTTGCTGGCCCTGTGCTGTATTGCTTGCAGGTTCTTCATGAGCACAGCGTGGCTGCTGCAGCTCTAGCCATCATTAGTGTCCCACGCAGAGAGTAGAAAGGGGGTAAACAAAAATGTGTGCCTTCTAGCCCAGGTAGCCCCTTGGAAACACTCCTGGAAGTGTCATTGGATGGCTTCTTCCACCTGGTTGGACACCTCTAGTTTCAGAGGAAGCTGGATGAACTGATCAAAGCTGAGATCTGCTCAGTACATTCATCCAGGAGCCAGATGAGGGCAACGGGACAAGAGGTTCTTCGATAGTAGAGTAAGGGACACTGTGGCCTCTGCCCACATCCCGCTGGATGGACCCTGCCTCTCCCACTCTCCTTGGCCCAGGATTTCAGCAAATGCTTCCCAGATTGCTATTGCTGCTGCTCTTTCTGATTCTCCGGTGCTGATCCATCAAAGACAGCAATTCCACCTCCTGAGGTCTCCCACGTCTGAGCAGTGGGCCCGGCCCACACTCCTGTGTGGGTGCCCTGCTGCTGGGGTGAGCTCTGGTGATGTGCCCAGCTGTCACGGGGCTGGGAGGTGGTGCTGCCCTGGCCACTCCTCAGTGTCTCCCTCTGCTTCCCTCCTGTCCAGCTCTGTGCCCTTTGAGGCTGCCTTCGGTGCATGTTGACCACTGAATGCCTGCCTCTGTGGCTTGCACATGGGGAACAGCTGGCCCCAGTGATCTTTCTGCCTGCTGCCTGCCCAGCCTGGGATCTAAAAGAGCCTCTGCAGATGCCTCCTGTTCTGCACCATCCAGGCAGGTAGAAATGCTCACCTTGAGGGAATAGAACCAGGTGACATGGCCCATGCCCTGGTGGAGGGGCAAGTGACAGGAGTCACAAAGAAGTCACAGCCACCCCTGGCCAAGAAGTAACCATGTGTGGGAGGGTTTCAGGGCACAGTGAACTCTTTCTTCAGGTTGTTTGCCCTGAAAGGACCTTGGATAATGGTGATCTCTACCAGAAGGAGAGGGAGGGACACGGCCAGCCCTGTGCCCCAGATCTGGGCTGGCCTGAACTTCAAAAGGTAGAGCAACTCAGAATCTGTAGAGCTCTTCTAGTGGTAAAGGGTTCAGAAGAGAACCTATTGGCCCCTTCAGAGCTCCTTAAGGCTCCCACTGGCACTCCATCTACAAACAAAGGAGGTAACTATACCCCACTCGCAGGGAAGTGACAGGGCTGGGAGCCCCAGTGGCCATGCTGAGGAAAGA
>NW_004525109.1:4230-5021 GCF_000260255.1 Octodon degus
GAGGTGGCTCCCTGCCTTCCTGCCTCAAAGTCCCTGGGGGTGGCCAGGTGGGGAGCAGTCAGGAAAGCCACCCAAGGAAACCCAAGTCACGTCACAGGTGCTTCTGGCATGTGGACCCTCAGGGCCACTGCCAGGAAACAGGTGATTCTGCCAGTATTCCTGCCCCCCTAGGGTAGCAGCTGGGGGACAGCCAGCGGCCCTGATGGGCCAGCCCACAGCGTGTCTTCATCTGGGCTGGGCCCCTGAGGCCGTCCACGGGGATGTACTCTCAGGCCGGAGTCCCCATCAAGTCCACTGAAACCACTGATTAATCCTCTGAAAAGCACAGTTCGGTACCTTGCTGATTCCCACCCTCTGCTTCCTGAGGTCCATTTCCTGGGAAAGATCCGGTCTTTCCTAAGTGAAATTGGCAATGAAGATCCAAACCATCAGGCACATGCCAACTGCAGACAGCTTCTCTGAGGCGATTTCCTGGATGGCCCGGGTTTCTGTCAACTCCAGTTCTCTCACGGTGAATTCTTCAGAACTTGACATTGGTGCGGAGATCCAACCTCTTAGTTAATGTTTAGATCGACGGCTGCTTCTACGGCGCCAGTTGTGGCCAATGTCAGTTTTATTTTGTGCTGATTCCCCTGCTGGTGGAGCTGGGAATGGATCGGCTCCGAGACAAATGGTCTATGTTTATTTCTTGGAAAATCCAGGAGAAATTGAGTCAGAAGGAGAAAGGGAGGCTGAGGACAAAGAGATGGAAACGAGTCTGAGGGCCTGGGGAGATAGCTCAGTAGAATAAG
>NW_004525109.1:35257-43886 GCF_000260255.1 Octodon degus
GGTTGCAAACTGGCCTAGGGCATGATCTGCATTCCTAGGCTCACTCCTCCAGCTGTGGGACCCAGTTTGTTCTTATGGGACACGCCACCTCGTGTACCCAGCTCACTGCCTCTACCTGGCAGAAGCTGGGCTCATTTTGCCTCTGGGCAGAAGGGAGAACCAGGAGGAAGAGGAAAAGAGGACCAGGACCAGGGCAGGGGAAGCCTTGTGCGCTCCCTGTCACCTACACCAGGGGCTGGGAGGACTTGCAGGCACCACCGTTGTGAGTGCCCAAGCTGAGGCCCTGGACTTCATAGATCTAAGATGGCTCCACACATCGGCTCAAAACGGTGCCACATTTTATCTGCCATGCATGAGGTTTCTGTATGCAAGAGAAGAAAAGATGGCTCCCTATTAATTAGGACACTGTGAACACAGCAGGCTGGGAACAAGGACAAGGAGAAACCTCCTGGGACCCAGGCCTGGCTGCCACAGCCCACCCCCATTCCTGTGTCCTAGAGACGCAGTCACCTTGTTCCCTCCATGCACGGAATGCAAGTGACCTGCAGCCAGGGGCATGCAGGCGAGGACAGCCACAGCCACCTCCTAGGGCTCAGGGGAAGAATAAGAAGAAGGTCTTTCAGACTGTCACCCTCCTCTTGGTGGCTCAGTGGGCTTGGGTGGCTGCTGCACAGAATGGGGAAAGTGGTTTATGAGCAGCAGGATATCTCTTGGGTTCCTGGAGGCTCAGTGTTCACTGAGAGCTGCTTCCGGCTTCCAAATGGTGCCTTTGCGCTGTGTCCTTCTGTAGCAGATGGGACAGGGCACTAGGGTCGTCTAAAAGGGTGCTGGCCCTTTCCTGAGGCCGCACTCTCCCCTAAGTGCCTGCCCTCTGACAATCACCTGGAGGGGGAGGTGCAATATCTGCATTTGAAGGAGACAGAACAGCCTTGGGTTCAGTTTGGACAGGCTCCACACTGAGTGGCTGTGCGGAGAAAGTCAGTCTGCCACCACGCATGCTAACAAGACCCCCAGTGCCTGAGAGTCTGGTTTGCTTTTGCTTCCTCATCCCCAAATCCCCGGGAAGACATTTCCTCATCAGAGCAGCAGCAAACAGCAACACCCTGCATGCATTCATACCCACAAGCCTCGGGTGCAATCGCAGCTCATACACACAGCCTCATGGGTCCTCCCCTGCACAACTGCCCCTGCCCCAAAGGGGATGTCCTGCCCCATGCCTGGCTGCTATGTGCGGTATGGGCTAGTTAATTCTACCGCTGGCAGCTGGGAAAACTGCCACGTTGGTGTGGGTGGCGTGGCCCTGTCATGCACTGTGCTGCCCACACTGGGCCCCAACCTGCAGGGGCAAACACAAGCAGAAAGCAGTGGATGTGTATGCCTGGGGGCTTCGGTGTGCAACCTCACAGAGGCGCATGGCCCAGAACAGGTCCTGGGGCTTTTAGTTTGTTTGAAGAGCTGGGAACTTGCCAGGCTGCCCAGACTAGAGCAAAGCAGCAATTCCCAGGCAGTGTCCTAGGACCCTATATCCCCAAACTCCTGGGTTCTAGCCACCCTCCTGCCTCAGCCTCCAGAGTAGCCAGCACACCCATGGCTCCCAGCAGACATTGTCTCTTAAAACAGCTAAGGAAGATGTTAGAATTTATTACACCAAGAGAAAGATAGGAAAAAAAAAAAAAAAGGTGAGCTGTAGAGTCAGGGATACCTGGTTTCAGGCTCTGGCTGTCCTTAACACACTCTGTGACCATGGACCAGCCACTCAGCCTCTCTGGGCCTCCTTGTTTGGAAACAGAGCTCTAGGAGGGTGAGAGAGAACCTTGTAGTAGTGAGGTGAGGCTGTGGGAGCCAGGAAGCAGAGGCACCGGCACAGGCAAAAGAGGCAGACGGAGACATGGGCAGGTCCTCTTACAGCTGATATCTAGTCTTCAGAGCCTCAGGCCCTCACCTCGGGGTGTCTACAATGTGGTTGGCTCCTGGGGCTGCAGCTGACTTCCTCTTAGGGACTGAGGTTTGGTTGGAGGAAACAGCCACTGGAGTGTGACCCAGAAGAGTTTATCTCCCTCCTGCTTCTCCCTTGACTTCTGCTCCTGTCCATCCTGCCACAGCAGGTTCTCCCTCATGTCCCTGCACCATGTGGCCCTTGCCTTGGAGCTGGCAGACCCCAGACTGAAACGTCTACAAGCTGAGCCCAAATAAACCTCTCCTCCTTTGAGCTGCAGAGGTCAGACACTAAGCCTCAGGGACTGGAAAGTGACCAGGAGAGGTCCCACTGTAAGGCCCAAAGAATTTTAAAGTTCAGACTCCAGTCACAAGGGACCACCTACTGGTCCTTGACTATAGAGCTTAAGTAACCCTTATCTGGAAACCCAGATGGAGCCAGAAAGCCTCAGGCCGGGCTTAGGTAAACATTCCATCACCAACCTGGGGGCATCCTTGTGAAATAGGACACCTTGCATAGATAAACCCACCAGCCCTCGGAATGCGGATGAAACCGCATAGTTAACTATTTAGTTGCCCTGTAGCCTGCCCCACTTAGTTTCCTCAAAAGGTCATATATTCTCAAACCAACCAATTATTTTTGGAACCAACCCAAACTAACCAATGCCATTTGCTTCTGTAACCTCGCTTGCAAGATCCCTCCTCCCTTTGTCTTTGGGGCTTAAAACCACCACCCACGGTCAGTTCGGCGCGCTCTCTGTTCCTGCGTGTTCAGACCGCCCTGTGTGCACACAGTTAATAAAATTCCCTTTGTTCTTTGCATGAGAGACCGACTCTTGGGGTCTTCCTTCGCGGCGACTCGACCCTTACACCACCATTCCCTTCAAGGACAGCCCCAGTGACCTGCTTCTTCTGGCTGGACCTACTTCCCCTTGTCTGCACCAGCATCCAGAAGCCAGAGGCTAGAAGCCAGGAGGGGATTAATGCACTGAGAACTACACAGTCCAGACCCTTCCCAGCCTCTGCCTCGGACACAGCTGCCCTGGGGGCCAAGTCTTCAACATGCCAGGTTTTAGGGGGATGTGTGGAGCTTGATCCTAACATCCCCAAACAAAAATGGGGTCTCACTAAAGAGTGGGGGACACTGGAGCTGACCACAGCCATCAAGTCCACTTGACCCTGTGGGGTAGCCCCGGAACTCTACCCTATGCCATTTCTGGAGCTCACTGGGGATCAGTGTCCTACCCTGCCCTTCACTATCCTCCAGGTCAGCCATGGCAGATGGTATTGGTGCCCAACCTGGATGGTGATACTCAGCTCCTGGGCAGGGATGCCAGCAGCTTGGGGCATGACCTTGAGTTCCAGTGGAAGTACAAGGGGTGAGTGGCACACACACTGCATGCAGCCTGGTCTGCAAGTGTTTGTTCTGTGTGGAGCACAAACCCTTTCCTGGGCTCAGAGCTGGGGACAAGACTGCTTTGGCCACCTAACGCAGAGGTCTGCTTGCCCTTCTGATTCTTAAATCACAGCCTCAAAGTCCTCTCCTTGAGACCCCATTCCCAGGTCTGCACCAGGTCCCCCAAACCTTGGACTCCTCCACAGCAGTGAAATAGGCCTAGGAGTCCCCTGAGTGTCCTCAGCTGCTATGGGGACCCCATGGCACAGGAGCCTCTGGTTATGGGGTGCACACTGAATACGTGAACTCACAGGCGAGCAAGGCAAAGAGGGAGAACAGCTGCATCCCCATGTGCTGCTGTTCTGAGAATGAAATCTCAGGAGGAAGACCAGACCTGGCTGCAGAGCACAGAACCTCGGGCTTCCTTCCTCTTCCCTGTTTCTCCCTTTCAGTTCCCGAGCTTGCTCTTGTGAGCAGCACCGTCCGCCAGCTCTCTCTATCTGCATCCATCAAGACCCGGCAGGAAATTAAAGTGGGCATCGGGGCACCCACAATAAGCAGCTGAGGCCCCGGGACCATGTGTGTTTGCAGGGAGACGGTGGGGCCCTCACTTCTGTCTCCAAGGAGGCGCTTGACCCAGACGGTGGCTGCTGATGAATGTGACCATTCGGGTGGGGGCAGTGGGGAGAGGAGGGAAGCAGGTGGGGGCACAGTCTTGTCCTCTGAGAGGAGTAGTAACATGCAAGGTCACCAGCTCCCCACAGCTGCAGGCAGGGTCACGGACCCCCTTCCAGCCTCAGTTTCCACCTGAGTCAAAACAGTTACAATTCTCCAATCTTTACTATTTCTGTCTTCCTACTGATTTGAGGATTTCCCCTTCCTAGTTTCTTGAAATATGACATTAATTGTATGCAAGACTCTCTTCTTGGTTGATGTAGGCATTTGTCCTCCAAAAGCCTCATGTCTGTGTGGTAAGGCTCAGCCCAGAAAGTGCCTGTTGGAAACAGGATTGCAATGAGCTACAAAAGTCAGCCAGGAGTGGAGACCCTGTCTCTATAACTGGTGTCCTTTGACAGAGATGCCCCAGCCAAGAGGAGGCCAAGGCTCAGGACCCTGTGACATCTGGCTCTTGGGCTCCAGCTCTGGAAGCTAGAGCCAGAGGAGGCCAGGGCTCAGGGCTCTGTGATGTCCAGCTCTTGGGCTCCAGCTCAGGAAGTGTGAGACAGGTCATCTCTGATGGCTAAGCCACCCCCTGTGGTGGAGCATTTGTTTCTGGCTTCCTCCTGTTATTTCTCTGTTTCCCCAACTCTGCAGGTTCAAGTGGTCGCCTTCAAGATCTGGGCATGGCGGAACACACCTGTGGTCCCAGGAGATCACAGGTGTCCAGCACAGCCAGGTCCTTCACATGACTTCATGGCTCACTGGAGCCCCTCACTTGGTTATGGGGGTTGGAGAACTGTCCCTTGTGTCTTCTGCCTCAGCCAGCACCTCATAGTAGGATGGTTCCCCAACTTCCCAGCAGGCCTTGTCTATGCAGGGGGCTGCTGGCCCTGGGCACTGTGTCTTCCAGCTGTGGCCCATCAGGGTGAGGCAGGGAAAGCCACACTCCCCACCCTGATTCCAGCCCTGTAAGCTTGGCAGGGCCTTGATGAGTCTACCGGGTTGCACCTCTTGGCCTGTTCTTGCTGCACTGCCTCCGCTCATGGTGACCTAAGGACCAGGTCTTCCTGCAGAGATTCTGGAGCACAGACTCCCCTCTACCCATTGGAGGGAAGGGATGCATGAATATGCAAAGCTAATGCAGCCGCAGAGGAGAGAAGCAGGTCGTGTGGCTGTTTGGCTCAGTTCAATACTGGGACCATATAAACCGTGTGACCCTGGCCGAGTCACTTAGTCTCTCTGTGTTCCAGTTTTCTCCCTTACACACAGGAAGAATGAGAACACCTGCCCTGGAGTTGCTGGGGAAATTCTATAAGACTGTAGCAGCAGATGCTGCCAGTCAAAGTCAGCTTCCTGCCATCCAGGGCTTTGTCTCATTATTTATGCCTTGTCCTGTGCCCTGCTTAGAACCTCATTGTCTTAGATGCAGCCTGACCTTTTTTTCTTCACACATGTAGCTCAGCTTATTCATTATTTCCTGCTGAGTAATTTACAATTGAAGACTACCATGCCAGAGATGGAATAAAGGTTAAGAGACTGTGGGCTGGCACCTGGACACAGGTTTAGTTGGAGGGAACAGGTTGTGTAGAAAAATGGCTCTTACAAACTCAAAGACACTGGGACTACATAGAGGCCCCTGACCTTAACCTGATGAATGCATCGCAGTAGCCGCAACAGGAGTCGAGTCACAGTTCACCTTTGGGCACCTTCCTACTGGGAAATCGCCTCAGGGTAGAAAAATGGGGCACAGGGTGGTGGTTGTGCCTGTTTCAGCCTCCTCTCTCACCTTTATTCAAAGTACCTATGAGTCTGGTGGGCAATTAACGCTGCCTGAGACAAAGGGAAGGGGAAGATAAAAGATAATCTACCAGCAGCCCAGCCTCACTCCCAGGCAGTCCAGCAGGGGAGAGGACAAACTGGCACTTGACATACTGCAAAGTATGCAACATAGTGCACACTGTTGTCACACGCATGCCTTCTGCTGGGGGCTGGTGCCACTGAGCAGAGCTTCATCTCCTGCCAGCGCAAAGCACAACACCGATGCAGTTCACAGATTTTGTCCACTCTTGCTCTCATGTGTTGTGTGCCTGGTTGGGTTCAAGTATCCAGGTTTAGGGCAACAAAGGGGGCAGCTGGGCCTGAGCCCTGGTTCCCAGTGCAGGAAAACCCAGGCTCTCTTGGCAGACAGAAACACCAAAACGACAGCTAGCTTTTGGAGGCAGATTTATTTACATGGATGGGCATGGATGGGGATCATTCCCAGAATATCAGGCCCTGATCTCTTGTGGTCTAGGGCTTATATGGGATAAGCAAGCAGGAAGTACAGAGTCAGAATGTTTGTCAATGGAGGATTGGTCCTTACCAGCTATGCATTATAATACCAGCCCTTTCTAAGAACCAAAAGTGACAGGAACTGGAACTGGAACTATTACCTGAGCAACTAACAATCTGGGGTATACTGGCAGGGGTGGGGTGGGGGAGAGAGATCTTCTGCTGCAGGATGGCACACATCTCTGTCTCCCCTACCTTCTAGAGGCCTCTCTCATTCCATAGCCCCAGTCGCATTCTCCCTCTTCAAAGCTGCTACATAGTAGGAGGCCAGAGATCAGGGCATAGCAAAGAGGTTGGGCAAGTGGACGTGACCTGGTTGTCAACCAGGGAGATCCAGTATCCAAGCCCAGAACATAGTTCCCAAGCCCTACTCCTGGGGCCAACAGCAAGTACTACCTTCAGTTCTACCTGCACAAAATCAAGCAGGTTTTTGATAGAATGGCCTAGATCTAACATCAGCCTGAAGGAGAAAGGCTACAAAAGACATTTGCAACTACCTGTGGCCACTGTGAAGTCTCAATTGTCCACTTCCTCTCTGCAGAGCGTATTTTTTTCCCCTACCTTTAACAAATATAAAACTTTCTACCTTTTTCATGTATCTTGTTCAGGTCTTTGTTCAGAACACCAAGGATCTGGTCAGAGTCTACAGAAACCCAGAACCCAGTAACAGCCCCTTCTGATCTCCATGAAGACCCTATGATGACACTGAGCCACCTGAATAACGCAAACTAGTATCTCCAACTAAATATCTTTAAGACCTCTCCAAATTCCCTATTTCCACAAATTCCAAGGATTAGAAGGTAGACAACTTCTAAGGAGTTGTGTCAAATGCTCATTAGTACTTTTAGAGACTAGCTAATTTAATCCTCATTAGACCCTTTCTGGTAACCATGATTTTATTCCCATTTGGAAACTGAGGCAGAGAGGTTAGGGCACGCGCCCAAGGTCACACAGCCAGTAAGGAGAAAAGCACTGATTCTAAGCCAGGAAGCTGGATTCTTCAGTCCACATTCCTAGGAGCTTAAATGTGTGGCATGGCCCAAATAGGCATTATAGCAATGTTGGCTAACCACTAAGGTTAACACAACAATTCTTATCCCACACATGTGAAAAGCAACAATGCCTGGCATAGGCCTGCGCTGGGATTACAGCCCAGCTCTACTAATTCACTTTGGTCTTCCCCGGAAAGATGTTGGCATGTACCTCACCCTCCCCAAGAGGGCGCCACTTCTTCCGCCACCCACCCTCCCCACTGCAGCTGGTGAACGTGGCGCAGAAAGCCAGGGCTCGACCTTCTAAAGATGGCGTTCACGCTGGCCCCGTCGCGTTCATAATGACCTCACTCTTCGGCGTCCATCCATCACCTTTGACCTTGTCGAGCTGGCGGCGAATACACTGCGAACCGTGTGACACTCTCAAGATGGCGCCGAGCTCGTAAACTCAGGGAAACTCCGCGTCGCTGTCAAAGGTACTTCCGGGTGCGCCACCAGCCGGTTCAGGAGGCCTGCGGAGGAGACGGTGGCGGCGGGACGCCCGGCGTGAGCATGGACCGGAGAAAGAAGCCTCTGGACGTCACGGCGTCCTCGGTGAGCTTCGGGCTTTCCTGGTCTCGGCCCCCGCGGACTGTCCGGAGCGCGCGTGCGGCCGCCGGGACTTCGGGGCCTGCGCGTCGGGGTCAGCGCTGAGGGCGCGCCGGGGCCAGCTCCGCGGAGGCCAGGACGGCCTCTCGGCGGCTCTGCGCGCTCCTCAGCCAGCGCGGCGGGGCCGGAGCCGAGCAGACCCGCTGGGCCGCGGTACTGACCGCGGCGGGGCGGCCCAGGGAGGGCGCTGGGAACGCGGTCTGCGTTGGGCGGCTCCGAACTCCCCTTTCAGAACTCAGGAGTAGCTGCAGACGAGGGAACGTGTGGCTGGAAAGTCTATACAGGCTCGGAAGAAAGCGTGGAAGTGTTTCCGAATTTATTTAGTTATATTATTTTTGAGTCAGGGTCTTGCTATGTAGTTAAGGCCGGCCGCGAACGCACAGGCGATCCTCCTGCCGCAGCCTCCCAAGTATTGGAATTGCAGGAGTAAGCCACCACGCCGAACTAGAATTTATTGCTATCCTTCTTGAGATAGGGTCTCCTTAGTAGGTTCAGGCTGTCCTTCAACTATGGAGCCCAGGCTGGCCTTAAACTCACTGTGATCCTCCTGCATCAGCCTCTCCAGTGCTGGAGCCACCATGCCCGGCCACTTTGAAGAATTTAGAATATTAGGTTCTTTTTTTTAAAAAAAAATATTTATTTTTATTTATTACATTTATTTATTGTG
>NW_004525109.1:44981-52640 GCF_000260255.1 Octodon degus
GCTTATGCTTGGAAAGTGTCAGTAGTGTCTGTTCATGCCAGTGATAAGGAAAAAGCCCTTGTCTGGTATTTGGGTGCCTGCATGAAACGTGTTAAATATCAAAGCAGGAACTAGTATGATTATTTAAAAGCGTATCACAATACTGTTGCGAAAAGGTGATTTTTTTTTTTTTTTTTTTTTTTTTTTTGAGACAGGGGCTTGCTATATAGCTCAGGCTGATCTTGAACTCAGTATGTATCCCAAGCTAGCCTCAAACTTGTGGCAGTCCTCCTACATCAGCCTCCCAAATGCTGGGATTGCAGGCATGTACCACCATGCTAGGCAAGACATGATATTAATACATCTGTGGAACATTATCTATTATGTAGATGCTCTGTATACAAAAAGAGATAACAAAACAAGCAGGCCCTTTAAGGGTTATAAAATGGTTTTCTAATTTTATAAGTCATGGTCTCTGTTACTTGTATTACTAATTCTTTGCAATTGTGCATTTTCTTTAGGGCCTTGAATTAGGTTGTGATCATTCAGGAAATTCAGTAGGTCTGTGAAGTGGTCTAGAGAAATTCATATACCACAGTTCACAGTTCAGGGCTTTTCTGGTCCAGCGACCCTGCAGATGGTCAGTATCTGCCGAACACAGTTAGCTGTTGGAAGCAAAAGTTATCCCACTGGTCCTGAGATCCAGTGATATCCTCCTCCTTCTGGTAGAGATTACCTTGCAATGCTGTGGTCTTTCTCTCGTCTCTTTGAATTGTTCTCCAGAAACCAAGTATCTGGAGCAAGCAGAATGCAGGGGTTTCAAATCGAGCTGAGAAGGATGCGGAGCAGAAGCTTGAGGAGCTGAAGACTTTAGACAAAGCAAGGTACGGCTGAGCTCTGTCTGCGACCACCTGTGCCAAGGAATGAGCTTTCAGGTTTTACTTGTTTTGATTTACAAAATTTGATGTCCAGCACCAGTCCATTCAGGTGTTATGTAAACATAAATACAGTTTCCCTGATGTCTGAGAGGCATGGCCCCCAAGACCCTCTTCCTACAGGTAAAACCAGGAATGCTCACATTCGTTGTGTGACAAGATGTAGCACACAATCTATGCACTGTTCAGGAGCTTCATTCCTCTCCACAAGTTGGTGTTGATGTTGTGTGACTGCTCTGTAAGTGGCTGTGTGCTGTAGTGTTAGGGAATAATGACAAGAAAACGGTCTGTATGAATTTGCTACAGATACGACTATTGGCAGCCTAACTGAATAGTACAGGTCAGCTGCTATGCAGTGTTTTGTGTGTACTTAAATAAAGTTTATTGGTATATTTTAGGTATTCACAATGATTGCATCGGTGACAAGGAATTTGGATCTGCACATGATGTATTTTGATTCTTCCTTTTTTCCTCATTCCCCTTGCCTCCCTTCAACCCCTCTTTCCCCCATTTGCAAAAGCTTTGTTTTCTTTTCTACTTTTTTTCTTTTGCTTTTCTTCCCCACTCTCTACTCCCCTTTTCTGTTTGAACATTTTCTTCCTATTTCACAATGCCCTTTATACATTTTGGTCCTTATTTACACTTTGGGTCTCTCACACCAGAGAAACAATGCAGTGTTTACACGTGTGTGTCCAGTCTCTTTCACTTTAGGGTATGGTCTCCTGGTTCTATGCAACATTCTTGCAGATGTCTTTGTTCTGCAGTTAGGGGCCCTGGGAGGTGGACTGTGGCTAAGGAGGCCAGCTGTCCTCCACCACACTATAATTCATGAGTCAGCTTTTGTCTTCTGAAGACACTGAGTCCTGCCTTGAGGTTTCATTAGCCCTTAATGCTATCAACAATATGTTGGGGTATCTTTGTGCTTTTTGGCAGTTGTGTGGGGATGGAAGCCAAGGCACACTGCCCACACCCCACCCTTGGTGTTCCCAGGCGTGCTTCTGGGTAAGATATAG
Organism: Octodon degus; assembly: GCF_000260255.1. Classification (NCBI taxonomy): domain Eukaryota; kingdom Metazoa; phylum Chordata; class Mammalia; order Rodentia; family Octodontidae; genus Octodon; species Octodon degus. Next base: position 46,909 of record NW_004525109.1, read on the forward strand.
GACTTTAATACTTACGCACTTAAAGTTTTTTCCCCAACTCAACAGAATGAGTGAAAAAAGGTGAAAGAAGGATGCAGTGAGTGATCCGTCCTCTCACTACGTTTGTCAGCTAACATCTTTCACACTGACTTTGTCTCTCCTTTCTCTTTTCCCTCGCTCTCTTTCTCCCTCTCTCTTCCTTCATAAAAGCTGCCCTTGCAGAGTGTGATGCTATTGGAGCAACATAGGTGAGCGATGGCAAGGGCCTCCTGAGGAGAGGAAGAGGAGGAGGTGACAGGGCTGTGCGGGTCTGGTCTTACCACAGCTTGTATAGGCAGGGCCTTTGTATTCTCCTTCTGTCTGTGCTAACCAGTGCTCAGAAAGCTTAGGTAACTTCTCGCAGCCTCTGGACGCCATTGGAAGTGAAATTGCCTAGCCAGGTGTGGTCACCCAGGCCTGCGATCCAAGCACCTGGGAAGCTAAATCAGGAAAATTGCAAGTTTGACCTCAACCTGGGCAACTGAGCAAGACCCTGTCTCAAAATTGAAAAATAAAGAAAGGCTGGGGATACAGCTCAGAGTGAAGATCCTGGATTAAATTCCCAGGACTGCAGAAAAGGAAAGAAAGGGAAAAAAGAAAAGAAGGTAGGAACTTCCCCTCTGTGAGTTTGTGTCACTTTCCCAAGAGGATGCCCAGGAGGGACATCCCCTGAGTATTTCTGCTGTAAAGAATCGCTGGCCCTCTTACCTAGTCTGTGACCACAGAAAAGAAAAGTCACCAGAGTTAATAGCAGAGGCCACTTTGTTGAGACACCAGTTAGTTTCTGTTGTTTAGCATTTGCGCTAAATACATTATCCCTCCTCTCTTTAAAATAGACATTGTAGTATTTGTAAAGGACATGTCAGAAGTTGATCTCTAAGTCTCTGAGAGAAGACTGATAAGCCTTAGTTCACCGATGGCTGAAAGCAGTGATGCCAAGTGTGCCTGGAATTTGGTGACTCTGCTCACAAGTTGCTGTGGCAGTGTTTGTATTTAAAGACATGGCTCTCTTCGGTTGTGTTTAGCAGTTAAAGTAAGTGACTGGAGGGGGGCCAGGGAGATGGCTCAGTGGAATAAGTGTTTGCCTGGCAAGCGCAAGGGCCTGAGTTCAATTCCTTGTTCCGCCAAAAAAAAAAAAAAAAAAGTAAGTGACTGGAATTGTAATTTGTTTCACTCCTTGGTCAAATACCCAACAGCTGTTATGCTGCTGGTGTGGCTTCAGTCCAGGACTTGGTGACCAGTGACATGTGAGGGCCCAGTGCTGCCTCACCTGCCTCCTTGGTTCTTTGGCAGAGCTGCTTGTGGGCTCATCAGAGCAGGCAGCTGCTGTGAGACCAAAGTGGCTGCCAGCGTGCCACATGGGACAGTTGTAAGACCACTTGTGATATCTGTCTTTTTCTCTCTTAGGGAAAAATTGGAAGAAAAGGCCAAATTATATGAAAAAATGACTAAAGGCGACTTTATAGGTAAATACAATTTATATTCCTTTATCTTCCATAATTCATGCAGATCTTTGACATCATGAAGATAACTAAGAAATTTAGAAGGTCAGATCAAAATCTTCCTGCCTTTGGCTGCATAGACAGGAAACCTCAGACTAATGGTGCAAGCTCAGGGACAGGTGTGGAGGGATAGGCATTGGATGAGTCTGTGCCTCTGGCCTTGGCCCGGTGGCAGGGGCAAGGAGGAGGCTGGCTGGTCTACAGTCACAGTCACAGTCCTCTCTCCTATGCTGTGAGATGACACAGCCGTTCAGTGTGAGGCAGCATGGTGCTGAGCCCACACCGCAGAAGTGGGACAGGACAGCATCTGTCTTGTCACCCGAGCTGGACCCCAGACTCTGTCCTGAGCGTGTGACCACCTTTCTACTCTGGCCTGCCGCACAGCTATGTGTGAGGAGCTCAGGATTGACCAGGGTGCTGGCGTTATCTTTCCCTTCTGTTTCTCCCATTTTTGGCCTTGTTTCTGTGACGGGCTTATAATTGCTTCACAGTTGTGATACTGAACCTCCCTTTCCTCAGACACCCCAGAAAAAGAAACCCAGTCCACAATGTGTTCCAGGAAGTCCTCTGGGATCCCGGAGAGTTCTGCCGCAGGGTCTGGAGCTGGGAGCTGGAGGAAGGACCTTGCTGGGAAAACAGGGAGCCCTATAGGGGAAGGACAGGGCAGACCTCGGCTGGAGCCAGGAGCAGCTGTGCACCTTCCTGCAGCCCATGTGCCTGGTGCTGCTATTCTGCGTTTCTTCCTCCTGTAGGCATTTTATCACTGGGTTGGGTTTTTTTTTTTTTTTCCTAATTCAGGGTCTACTTGCATTGGTGACATGGAAGCCAGGTGCAGAGGGGTGTGGGCATGGGGTTCTGGCCCACAGGCCACCTGTTGATAGGTACTGGGTCATGTGTCTTGGGCAGGGCAGGTTTTGGTGTCATGGCTGTTGCTTGTTGCTTCTGTGCATGGGGTGACACTGCCACCTGTCGAGGGAGCCTCATACTGTTTCTGAACACTTAGTTGCTGATCTTGAACAGGAACCTGGTGTGAGTCCAGCGCAGAACCTCACCCACATTGCCTTGCAAGTGTGGCTGTCCCAGGCTACTGTGTCACTCATGGATTTCAGCTCTTGGGAGGACGTGGAGGTATCAGCACCCTGGGGCAGATAGCAACTCATAAAGCCCTGTGCCCTGCAGTGCTGACTCCAGGCTGTGTTGGGACGTGAGGCCCCTTGGCTTGAAAAGAACTCTGCGGCCTTTACTCTACCTCCTGTGCTGCAGTAACAGGCTCCTGTGCAGAAACGGGAGTCACACCACAGCCAAGAAGGGCCACCGTCCTCCTCAGGTGACAGGACAGCTGCTGTCCTGCCTGCTTCTGCAGCATGGCATTAGCTGTGTGTGGCTCTGTTGTCAGCAGTGCCAAGGTAGTCCTGCTCACCTGGATCCTGGCACAAGCAAGGCATGGGGAGGTTTCCTTGGGGTTTTCTGTGTTCCCAGATTCTCCTTGAGCCTGTCCTGCTCTGTTCACTGCAGTTCCCTGCTGTACACTGAGGTCATTTTTTGTGTCCTAGATGAAGAAGTGGAGGATATGTACCTTGTGGACTTTACCCAGAAGATCATAGACAAACGCCGAGAGATGGAGGCGCTGGGCACCAGCAGAGAGCCCCAAAAGGCAGGCGACAGGGACGAGGATGATGATGCTCCTGGTGGGGATGTACCTCCTCCCCAAAACCCCGGCGAAGAGTGGTGGGTACACTTGGGCAGCCTGGGCAGTGATGCTTTTAGCTGTCACCAGTCTTTTTCCTCAGTCCCCTGCATTTCTAGGCTGCTGAGAGCCCTGGTGGTTGGGCTAGGCTGGTCACTGCAGGTGTCAAATCCAGCAAAGAGAAAGCCACACGAATGACAAATGAGCCCACCTTGTGCCAGGCCCAGACACTGGGTGATGGTGTTCTGCCTGTTGTTCTGCAGGAGCTTCAGCCTCACTCATAGCATGACATAGACCTCATGGGGAGTTGCTTTGTTTCCAGCAGAGGGAACACAGAGTGGGCATGAACTCCTCCTGTGGCAGAGCCTCTTTCTGGCAATGAGGCACAGAGTCGTGAGCCTTGGACAGCCCCAGTTGTGCCTCTGCCTGTGTGACCTCGAGGCTGGTTTCTTCCCTTGTAGAGCTGATAATGCCTGGGTCCCTGGTCCTTTGCCTCAGTCTCCTCCAGGATGTAGGGTAAGCTGGGCTTTGCTCAGCCTTGTCTCTGAAGACTGCCTGCATTCTGCTCAGACAGGGTGAAGGGTGAGGAACCATGCCAGTCTTTCTCTATAGAGACACGGGAGCCTGGGAGCTTATAACCATGTGCTGACATCTCTGCCAGTGATGATAGTGTCACTCCAACACGTGGCAGTGAAGCCAGAGACTCAGAGAGGTACTCCTAGGCCTCACACTGCTCGCCCGCTGCAGGACTCAGGTGTCCAGATGGTGGGCAGTGCTGCAGCTCTTGGTGGTTCTAAAGGTGTCCTTATCAGTTCACCAGTACCCTTGTCCTTGAAATGAGGCCAGTGTCTTCCTGCTTCTAGAAGCTTCTGAGCCGTCAGGGACTATTTAGGTATATAGCCGTGCGTTATAAAGACCAAAGACGAGAGCACTAGTCTGCTTCCTTCACTCATCAGTGAACTTGGGGACACTCTGTGCTTCCTGCTTTCAGTTCCTACCTTGTATTTCTCATAGGCACAGGTTAGGCCTCCTGGCCAGGAAAAAACCTGAGCCAGGCTTTGGTGGCCTGTGTCACATTAGTGTCCCCAGGAATGTGCCTTGGCTTCCTGAGCCTCTGAGGTGGTTGGGACTCTGGCCACCTCTGGGCTCCTGGTGATCCAGGCCTGTCCCAGGGGCAGGGTAGGCTGGAAAGAGAAGGGGAGCAGCAAGCATTGGCTGCAGGTGGCTGCGCTGTCTGCCATCTCTGTTGAGCAGGGATCTACGTGTTTGGGAGGCTAACTTCAGAGCAGAGGGGGCTGCAATTGCTTTTCACAGCAGAAATCTTAATCCCTTTTCAGAGGCTTGGTGTCTTTTTAAGTTGTTGCTTGTTAATGGCTGTATGATGACCAGCAGTGTGCCAACCATGTGAGGAGTTTGGGGGCGGCTAGAGGTGTCACTGCTGCCATATGGTGAAGGAAGACGGACTGCAAGCAGTTTTGACACTTTTTGTGTTTTTAAATTAAGCTCCAGAATTGTAACTACTGAAAGTAAAATCCTTTCAGTAGTTCAGTCCCAGGGGGTGGAAAAATCTTCCAACAAAAATACTATAAATAATTACAGAGACCATCTGGCTTGTTGGTTTTGTCCTCATTCATTTAAAAAAGAAAGAAGCTGTTTTCTGCTGTTAGAGGTTTTATTTTTTGTGTTAATCAGCTATCAGATGATAGTAGTGGGCTCCCAGATGTTCAGAGTTTAAATCGTGGGCCAACAAATAGAATCAATGTTGCTTGAAAAGAAAGGAATTGTCAGATAAAAGAAAGCCCTCAGGCCAGGCATGGTGTGTACACCTGTGATCCAAGTGCTCGGAGGCTGAGGCAGGAGGATTGTTTTTTGTTCAAGGCCAGCCTGGGCTACAGAGTGAGTTCAGGACCAGCCTGAACTACACAGCAAGAGCTTGCCTCCTACAGACAAACAAAAAAACATGAAGCCCTCAGGGCAGCAGCAGACCCTGAGTCAGCCCCCAGTTACTACTTGTTGGCCACTTCTGTGTGCTCAGCACCTGCTAAAGGCTGTGGGAGATTCATTCCCCACCTGAGGTCACACAAATAAAACTTGTTGCCCCACAGTGCACAGGGAAGATTCTCCTGCAAGCCTCTCCATGCATCCTGCCCAGGAAGCAGTCATGGTTTGCATTTTGCCCTGCTATCAGCGCTGCCTGTCTCCTCGTCGAGTTGGCGCCATAACTAGAAGAGTGCTGCATTGCTTCATCTTGCTCTAATAAAGGATCCAAGCAATGCTATAACTTACATTAGGAAATTTTTAGCTCCTTGGGAGAAGTTGAACTAGAAGAAATAAGGGAACGAATGAAAATGCAGGCATGAGAAGAGCAGTAAAAATCTGGAAGCGGAATGGATTTACTCAGATGCTGATTAAAGTAGGATGGAATAAAGGAAGTTCTTAGGAGTAACAGCACATTACTGTCTTTGAATTAGAGATGTAAATGGTGGGCTGCTTTTTGTTCCGAAGCTAAGCTTTGCAGAACACAC
>NW_004525109.1:62133-70568 GCF_000260255.1 Octodon degus
GTACTGAGAGAACCTGTGACCTGGGCAGTGATGGCCTTTCTGTAAAGGCTGGTCATTGTTTCCTTTATTTCCATGATGAGCGCATTTGACATTTGTGTTCTAATAAGATCTTCTTTCCTACAAACATAGATGGGGATGCTGTTGGACCTTTGCCACCAGAACCTGAGCCTGTGCCGACCCCACCTCCACCCCAGAACAGCAGAGTAGAGGTCATCACCCAGGAGAGGAGGGACACCCGACCTGGGGTGCCTCACATACGGGAGTGGGACCGAGGGAAAGGTGAGGGCTACAGCAGGGGTTTCTTCCCAGCATCCCCTGTGTGCCTGCTTTCCGTGCTGCTGGGACCCAGGGCCTCATGCGTGCTAGGCAGGCGCCAGCACTGAGCCATCCCCAGCCCACCAGGCAGGAGTGATCGTTGGGGGCTTACCACTAATATCATTAGTCTGCCTGCTTATGGAAAGGGATCAGCTGTGGGGGTGGGGAGGGATGTCCTGAGTGGTTCTTAGAGGCTTCAGGAAACCTCAGGTTGCTGACTGGGTTCTCTGGCACCTTAGGCTCTGTGTGCTCTTAGGGGAGATTTCCTCCTGTGTGGTGTCATAGACTGCCTGTTACAGCCAGTTAGAGCCTCATGGTTGGGGCGCTGAGAGCTGTGTGGAGACATTTCTTTAGCTGAGTGAGGACGGGTCAAGGCCAGTCACCTACCTGTGCCCCTGTGGGATGCACAGCTTTCCTCTGAGTTCACCATGGAGCCCACAGCAACCTCTCTGGAAGGCTGGTTCATGCCGTCTTCCAGGGTTCATTTCAGTGGGACCTGAGCACATGTCGCTCGACCTGATAAGACCCAAAAGGCAAATACCGGGCCACGATAACAAGTGGAGACGAAATAAACACCACTTAGATCTGGACAGGTCTTCTGGCATCTTCCAAAATTCTGCCAAGGACACAGCCAACGGTGATATGTCATGCGAATGATGTGACTGCTTCACTTTTCATCCTCTCTCTAGTTCATTTGAGTGCTTTCTTGGCATTGCTTCTAAGCCTGCCAGCCCTCTCCTCAAAGCTCTGCTCTGATCTCTCCCTGTTGGGAAGTAGACACTTCTCTTCCTAGCATGGTTTCACGATTTTTGCAGGTATTGCTTAGTTTGTGATGGGATTTTCTTGGTGCTATGCTTGTTCTCCAGAGCACTCTGGAGGATGTGGAAGCCTTCTTGGTAGCTCTTCTGGGGTTTTTTAAGAAATCTGTAAGTTTGGCTGGGCATGGTAGCACATGCTTATTATCCCAGCACTGGGGAGATTGAGATAGGAGGATCACTATGAGTTTGAGACCAACCTGGGCCACATAGTGAGTTCAAGGCCAGCCTGGGCTATAGTGAGACTATGCCTCAAAAATCCAAAACCAAAAATATAAAAAAAAAAGAAATATGTAAGTATAACCAGTTCATGAATGAGTTCTAATGCTACTGTTTCTCATTTTCTCTAGAGTTTTCCTTTGGACAGTGGTCCAAGAGGCAGTCAGCTCTCCGGGCTGAGCGAGACCCTGAGTTTGCCCCACCTTCAGATTACTTCATGGGTCAGAAAAGAGTGGGGTCTTCAGGAAGCCAGACATGGAGCAGACCCAGGCCAGTAGCAAGCAGCCCAGGGCAGCAGGCGGGCCAGGGCCAGGAGCCCTGCTCTGTACATGTGCCATCATCACCTGCACCTGGAGGCCAGCCTCAGGCCACCACAGTCACTTTTGCAACCCTGGATGAGATGATCTCATACTATAAGCAAGTGACATGACCCTGGAGGCATACTGACTCCACTTGTACTGTGGGTGCAGTAGGGGACCGTGGGGCTCAGGGGTGAGCGGGCCTTCATCCTCCTGCCCTGCAGTCAGGGGTCCTCAGCTCCTTGCTGCCATGTCCTTGCTGGTGCAGTACAGTCTCTTCGCTCCATTCCTGTGCTATAAAATGAGGCTGCGGAGCCTTGGGCCTGTCTCTTGTCACCCCATGCCCTGGCTTGGGGTCAAGGGATCTGTTTCACTCCTCTACCCATACAGGCAGGTGGAGGCTTCATTCCTAAAGCTCAGCTTTTAGCAAGGTAGAGGAGCAGGGACTTAGAGGGCCTTGCATGGAGGCAGAAGGACCTCAATTCTGGGGCCTCCAGGGTGGAGGTGTGGGACACAGTCCCAACAGGCAGCAAGAGACCAGGTGGAGCAACACCTCCATAATCCAGAGAGGCAGCAGGGAGTCATGCTGTCCTGAGCTTCAGTGCAAGGGCAAAGTGCTAGACTTTGTCATTCTGTTACAGACCTCCCCAGGCTGATAACTAAATAAATACACCCTAAACCTGCTAACCTAGCTGTCTGGTTTGCAGAAATGGATAGACTGATCCTAAAACTCAGGAACAAAGCTGGGACTCGCTTCATGATTTCAAGACATCCTACAGACATGGTCCTGTGGCTTTTCTGGAGCCACCATGCAGGGTAAAGGAAGAGAGAAACCCACATTCCTCATCAGGCAGCTGTCCGAAAGGGCACTAGCTCCATAGAGGAAAGCCGTGTCTCCAGGATGCCTGTCACCTCCCAGGAAGAAGCAGGAGCTCCCAGCTTTTCCTGACAGTGTACGGACTCCAACACCCAGTAGACGGAGACCTCAAAGTAAGGGTTAAGGCAACAAAACCATCTGAAACAGCTGTATACGCTAGGGAAAGAAGAGACAAAGCACAGTGGGACACAAAAATATGATCATTAGACTTGGAATGAAAAGGAAGGGGTAGGGAAACGAGGAGACAAACACTGAATAGATGATGTGGGGAAGATGGGAAGAGGACGTGAGAGGCAGATGGAGTAGGAGGAAGGAGCAGAGGCCACCAGGCATTGGGAAGCCCTGCCCTGGGAGTAGCACGGGTGCTGACGTGGACTCCCGTTGATGAACCGCTAGGGGACTGCAGTGGGGCCATGAACAACGTGAAGTCCGGTGTCCCCTGGGAGCTATGAGCAACTGGTTTCTAGTCACTCCCTCCCCTTACAGTGTAATGCCAAGTATGTGTCCAGCAGGTGGCACTGGAGTCCTTGGCTTCAGATCTCACTGTGTAAGAGCACCGTCAATCGAGTCACCATGTGGCCTTCAGCATCAGTTTTTGTTTTCTAGGAATCCTTCTAAGAAGATAAAATTAACTTTATAATACACTGTGTTCATCCCAATATATCCAAACTAGCATTTCAACATGCAGTGTGCAGAATTATTGAGATATTTTACATTTCTTCAAAGCACTCTACCCCAGCCTAGCTCACTGCAGGTGTAACTATTCCTAGGGAACTAGGAATATTTGACCTGTATTTAGGTGTTATAACATATAGAGTTGAAATAAGTAGATCTGCAGGGTATCCAATTGTTCCGACCTACCTGACCATAATTAATAGGTTTCCAATAACTGAATCCAATGTCAAGTGTTCTGTCATCTCATTTGGCCACACTTCCCTCTCCTGTTTAAAGCAGAGAGAAGAGCAACTTAACCCTGTAATTGTAGTTTAAGAATTTACAGGCCAGACTGAGTTTCACCGGGTCGGTGAAGGATCCCAAGATGGCTGGACACAAACTTGCACTGGAAGCCACTGACTGGGTAGCTTTTGGGGAGATTATACCCGGAAACCAAAAGGCTGTTGCTAACTCTGAAGGCCTGAACTGAGACCCTCAGCACCAAGATGGCTGTTCTGTCTGAGAAACTACCAGTGATTAATTGGGCTTACTACAAGGCCAAGGTGACCAAGGCAGGCTTGGTGGGTGACTTTGAAAAGAAGTTTAATGCCCTGAGAACTCTTGTGCTAGAGGATAAATGTACTGCCCTGGTGAATACTGATGAAAAGGAAGATGTAAAAAGTTGTGCTGAGTTTGTCTCTCTTTCAAAGGCCCAGATTGTGGAATATGAGAAACAGCTGGAGAAAATAAGTAACATGATTCCATTTGATCAGATGACCATTGAGAACTTGAATGAAGCCTTCCCAGAAACCAAATTAGACAAGAAGTATCCCTACTGGCCTCATCAGCCAATTGAGAAGTTATAAAATTGTGTCTTGGGGAAAGCTCTGGCCCTTTACATCATACACTCTGGATGTTAAAAATAAAAAATATATGTACAAAAAAAATATACAGGCCAATAATGTTTCAAGTATATTAACAAAAATATCAACTTAAATTGGAAGCCAAAAGTAAATTTATTGATTAGCTAAGAATTAAGTAAATTTATTGATTAGCCAAAAAAAAAAGGGGGGGCCGGGGAGATGGCTCAGTGGAATAAGCGTTTCCCTGGCAAGCGCAAGGGCCTGAGTTCAATCCCTGGTTCTGCAAAAAAAAAAAAAAAAAAAAAAAAAATTTATTGATTAGCTAAGTTGTAACCCAACTTCTCCCTCATCCAGAAATTTCCTCAAGGGAAAGAGAAGTTGAGCCCCTTTTTAGTCTTTGAGAAAAGATTGATTTTGTGTATCATTTTGGCACATTTTTACTTTTAAATTTTATTTAGGGTTTATTTGGTTTTTTTCACCAAGGATCAAGTCAGTCTTTGTTTGGCTGTCGTCACTGTGCCAGAGACTGGGTCCTCCTTGGTTGGCACCAGCTCCTATTGAGTTGGAGCTGCTGGTCCTAAGTGTTGGGTGTTAGAGGCTGGGTTCAGGGACTCCATGGGGACGGAGGGCCAGAAGGAAATCCGTTTGGTTTTTATTAAGTCCCTGAGTATTCTTAGGGAAAAGAAGACCATTAGTCCTGTTGCTAGCATAGAGAACCTATGAGACGCGTCTTTATCATTAACATATTTAATCAACAACTGATAAACCCAGTCCTCATCTGATCTAAGCTTTGGCCAGAAGACAAATGGAATGAAGATGGGAGTTTGTGGCCAAATGAAACAACATTGTATTCTCTTGATTTACTTTTCCATCTAAGAATGGGTCTCCCTGTGTCGTTCAGGCTAGCCTCAAACTCATTATGCAACCAGGCTGATCTTGAACTCAAAGTGATCTTGCCTTAGTCTCCTGAGTACTGATATCACAGGCATACACCATCAGGCTAGGAAACAACAATATTTTATCATCTGAGCTCTTTGGTATTGTCCATAGGTTGTCCAAAGTCCTTACTATCAGTCTGAGGAGACTGTCATGGTGTCTTATTCCTGGAGCCCCTTGGCTTTCCACCCTTCACTGATTGAGAGGCACATAATTTTCCATTCTGTTTGTCCCAAAGCCAGAGGCTCAATCTCCAGCAGATGCTGAGATGTCTCACCATTGGTTATTTTCAATTTCTCTTGAAATCATCTTGGTCTCACCCAAGGTCACATCTCACCCAAGACTGTCACAATCTCAGTCATGTCTCAATCTTATCTGAGACTGTCCTGGAGCAGGGCTAGAATAACCCAATCACCAAAGCAAGATCCTGTCACCCCCATGACTTCTTACCTTGGTTCATGCACAAACTTGCCTGGTTGTCATCGACTCCCTTTAGGCCCTTCTGGGTTGTTGGAAGTCTTTATTGGGTCCTCAGTCCACAGGCTCCAGTTCTTGTCCCAAAGGCCACTGCAACAGGACCATGGGATGTATCTCTTGGTGAAAGTCTTCATGCCTTAGTGGGCTGGGGCCCCATGTTGGGCTCCAGAAATTGTTGGAAATGAGCCCCCAGACTCAATTTGTTGGTACAGATAATGAAGCATCTAGACATCAAGAAATCTTGATGAGGCTTTCACTTTTGCAAAAGGACCCAAGCACATGTTAACAATGAGGTTAGCAGGTGTACAGGACAAAGGAGGGTCTCCCTTTTTATCCCTAATGTGGGAGGAGCAGCTGAGCTCTTTCTCACTGCCTGGTTTATGGGCTCACAGTTGATCTCACTTGGCACTAGGGGAATCTGAGGCGTTGCTGAGGGAAAGGGAAAGCAGAGCAAGGGGGTTGTGGAAACCAGAAAAATCCTTGGCCTGTGATAAGGTATCTTTGGTTTGTATGTGTTCCTGGGTTTGGAACTGAGCAGGCATTTTCTGTAATTTAATGTGTTCAGGAAGAGCTATCTAGGTGCTACAGCCCATGATAAGAGTCACTCCTATTTTAAGGACAGAACTCACTTTCAAAGTGAAGAGGTTAGTTCCTGATCCACCAAGCCTGTCCAGTGCAACACAGCCTCCAGAGAAGTCTGCCACCCTCCCATAGTAACTCCAGGTTGGCATACAGGAAACAGCCAAGACCTCAGAGGGACCAAGGGCCACACCCACTCAAGCCTCTGGAGAGGACTAAAACACTGAGAAATTACTTTGAGTTATTTGTTTCCATTGTAATCTGTCCTCTGAGCCTCTGTGTTTTGGTTTGGTTCATTTGAATTGGCTCCATAAATTGTTTTGTTTGCTCACAGAATTCCCAAAGGAGAACATTCAGATCTATACACAAGAGGTTCCCATTGCACTTAGCCATCCCTTTGCCAGGGACCCGGGTGGTTTATTCCCTTGGAAACCAGAGTAGGGCCAGCCAGAGGGCAGTAGGTAGCTCACCTGTGACCTACAGAGGGTACTTTAGAATTTGGATGGAATTTAGAATTTAGAATTTAGAATGGAGTGGACACCAGTCTTCACAATCAACAGAGTGGCTGTGCGGATGTGGGCTGCTTCTTTGAGGCAGTAAATCGAGTTCAGCCACTTGCACATTATACAGTTGTGTCAGGCTCTCTATGGTTCAGGTGAGTGTTGTTGAGTGACATGTGGCCCACAGCTCTGTGGTCATGCCCTGCCCCAGCCACTGTGGACTGGGGACACCCACCTTCCTGCTGAGAGAGAGGGAGAGAGAGAGAGAGAGAGAGAGAGAGAGAGAGAGAGAGAGAGAGAGAGAGAAAAGACAGACAGTGAGTCTGTGTGTCTGTGTGTTGACTGAGGCACTAGGGACAATGGATTGGTGAGATTGACCAGGAAAACTGGAAAGTCAAAACTGTTCATCTGAAACAAGGTGTCTCCATGAAAAGATGTCACCCAGCCTAGAGCTGTGATCTGTGTGGGTCTGTGAGTGCACCCAGGGCTGCATTGTTTTCACACACAGTAAGTGTGCACTTGTCTGGTACTAGGAGAGGTCAGAAACATCACTAGCCTTGTGCTTCTTATTTAAATGTTTCTCTGCTATCTTCCCTGCAAGCCCGTGTGTTTGTTGGCATTACTTGGTGACACGTGGCCGGTGACACATTTCTCTGGGGGTTGCTGAATCCGCAGCTTCTGTCTGTGCCTCGGCAGTCATTAGTGTCCCTGACCTTGCACATGGGGCCCCACACACCTGGCTCAGGGTGGAGACCAGAGAATGCCAGAGTGTGCCTGCACTAGTCAGGCTTCCAGGCTGCAGGTCACAAGTGCTGCTCAGGCCTGGACTGCTGCCTGTGGGGGAGACGCCTTGCTTCTTGTCAGTGTAAGGTTCCTTGCTGTGGTGTGAGAAAAAAGTGGGAGAGAAGTAAGGAAATACTCTACCACTCAGTGCAGGAGGGCTGCTGAAGAGAAGCTAGGACCCTTGGGGAGGAGGCAGGGAGACAGAAGTTTAGGGCTGGGCTGGGGCTGGGGCTCGTCTGGGCAGTATGGTGGTGTAGTAGGAGCTGACTGGGGAAGGCTTGGCACGCACAGAAAGACAGCACAGGACGTTTCAGTTTAATCGGAATAGAAGATGGAAGTCAGCTTAGGAGAAGCACATTGTTGGTCTTGGATCCCCACGCGTGCTGCCTTGCTGCCATGACCTGGGCCATCAGTCAGAAAGTATCATTCTTACTCCTGAGTCTATTTCTATTGTCATCTCTCCACTTCTAATGTGCATTCCATGTGTGTTTTCATGGAACATTGTGTGACATGCACACAGCATTGGATTCTTCATATTTCCTTTTGAAATTTCTGAAACTCAGCTGATTTCTAACTGAATCTGCTCCTTGGGGTCCATCTGCACAGCTGCTCAGGACCTCCTAGGGGCTGCTGGTGAGGAATGCAGTAGCTGTGAGGACCCTTAAATTTGCTTTAGCAAAGCTGGACATGGCGGCGCATACCTGTAATCCCAGCACTTGGGAGCCTGAGGCAGGAGGATTGTCGTGAGTTAGAGACCAGCCTAGGCTACAAAGTAAGCTCAAGGCCAGCCTTAACTGAATAGTGAGACCTTGTCTCAAAAAGACAAAAAAGAAAAAAAACTTTGATTCAGCAAACATCAGACCTCACAGCAGAGGCTCCCCTTCCCCCTGCAGTGTTCCCTAGGTGTTGCTTTCAGGGGTGAGGTCACTGGTCAAGGGACGATCATCTTGATTTCTGATGGTCTTGTCAAGGGACCAATGCTTCTCCACAAGGCCCCTGAGTGACACAGTGAATCTTCTGGTGGGGGGCCTGACTGTCCCACTGTCCTGCTCCATCTGCTTCTCTCCTTCTGACATGTGGTCTCCAAGAGGCACTGAAAGCTCACAGAGTGTGATACT
>NW_004525109.1:71748-77068 GCF_000260255.1 Octodon degus
CCCATGTGAACAAAACCTGACTGATGTGGTGATGAAGGACATTGGGAAACAAGCAGTGAGGATTTGGCATGGCTGGTGGTTATTTGGAAACTACATGTGATGGCAGGGATAGAGAAGTGACTCTAATTCCTGGTAGATTTCTGGGAGTCAATCTCTCATGTGAAGGATATTTTGAGTAGAATGGTTAGGGTGGATGTTGGGGTACCCCCGTATCATCAGGATTCTGACTCTATGTGGACCCTTTTAATGTATGGCTTCCCTCCAAGGTAAATTCATGACTCAAAATCTGTTGAATTTCTAGAATCTTGACTATTGCATGCCATGGTATAGAATTTTTGTCATGACTAATTGGAGTTCTATATGTCTCACATGTCTGTATGTCAAATTCTTTTTCCCCACTTGGAAAGTTTTTTGCCATGACTTCTGTGAACAGGTTTTTAAGAATCTCATTTGTATTATCTTCTGCTTTTTTGTTGACTTCAGACAATCTTATTCTTTGTATCACCTAGGAGCTACTGGACTGATTTCTTGTGGTCTCTTATTTTAAAGAAATCTTTCTCTTCATAGTCACTAACTGCATGTCTTCTATATCTGAGATCCTTTCCTCACATTGGCTCGTTGTGCTGAGCATACTTTCAGTGGAATTTTTAATCTTCTGGATATCTGTTTGAATCTGTTTCATGGATTCTATTTTTTTTCCTATATAGGTTGGATATTTTTATTTCTATCATTTTCCTAAGCACCTCTACTTTTTATCTATATCTGCTCCAGGGCTAGTGAGCAAGTCATTATGGTCACTAACTCTGTAGTTGTTTCAGAAATTACTCCTGATTTTATTTTTTCTAGAGCCTCCTTCATTTGCTTTATTACTTCCGCTATTACCACTTCAGAGAGTCAGGTGGGTGGCTGTTGAATTGTTGTACCTTATTGCCTCCTGGGTTTGCCTATGGTGAACTGGAAGTGTAGGATTGCATCTTGCTTAAGTATCTTCTCACTTCCTTTTTCATTCATTTTTTTAGCTTAATTTCTGGGTTGATGCCTGTAGATTATGGAGAGTACTTTATTGCTAGTACTTAGAACTCTTAGGAAATGACTACACAGATGTACCTTCCAAGTGTAGCTGGTTTTTAGGTTCTGAGTCTTGCAAGATCCTGCCTCCTCAATTTCTTAAGGATGAGAAGTTGCTGCCTGCTTGGCCAAGCCCCTGGCTCTTTGGCACTGACCTATAATATGTCCCTTAGGCAATGTCAGTCCTGATATATCAGGAAGAACAACTGATTAGAAAAATTATGCCGGGGGCCAGGGAGATGGCTCAGCAGGATAAGCGCTTCCCTGGCAAGCGTAAGGGTCTGAGTTCAATCCCCAGTTCCGCCAAAAAAAGGGAAAAAGAAAAAATATGTCAGCTTGGTTTAAGTGGTACATTCATAAATAACAATGACATTAAATATAGCCTAGAAAAATGACAAATTGTGGTAACCATTATTTTGCAACCTTTAACCATATGAACTAGATTTGTGGTTATATGATAAAATCCAAACTGAACCAGGAAATTGTATGCAGTAAATATTAGAGCTCAATATGGCAATTTTACACTCCAAGGTGTGTATCTGCTGTCACTAGTAGACAGTGTGAGCAGAGAGTCCAGATCTGTGTTGGTTAATCCCAGCAAGCCAGCCATAGCTCTAAGCCATGCTAGTTGATAATCCCAACAAGCCTGCACCTTTAATTCTACTAAAGTTCATGCTGGGTTTGCCTGTGAGGCTGGAACCCGATTTTTCAGCCTACCATGCTCTGTGTGCCTCCGCGGGCTTGAACTCAGAAGCCTGGTGCTATCACTGGGAGCCACCAGATGGAGCTGGCCTGCAGCGGCCTTGAGCTCCTGGCTCGGTTGGCCCCTCTCCAAGATGGTTCCAGGCCAGTCACCTTCTGGGGGACAGCTGAACATGGATAACTCAGTCTGCTGTACCCACTGTTTTATTCCTCTGCTGTGTCTCTCTGTGGAGACCTCTGAGGTCACCAGTAGTCACCAAGCACCTGCAGGGTCAAGCCACCTCCCACACAGTAAGTTCAGGCCCAGGAGAAAATACTGCCTGCGTGGCCTTCTTTGTTGATCTCTCTCTCCCTCTCCCCACCCCCCGTCTCTCCCTCTGTCTGTCTCTTTCTGTCTCTCTCTCTCTCTCAAATGGTCTCACTACATAGTCCAAGACAGACTATAAGAGAGATGGGGGAGGAAGAAGAGGAGGAGGAGGAGAGGTGGTGGTGGTCTGGGGATGTAGCTCAGTATGAAGGCCCTGGGTTCAAGTTCCTAAGACAAACAAGCATAAAGAAAGACATGGTAACCAACTCTTGTTGCACAGGTCTTGCTTTATCTTGGTCTTAACCATCCAGCAGAAAAGTATAAAAACGAAACATAAGAAGTAAAGCCATGGTGTTATGTTGAGCTGTAGGGGACTCAGGTCAACAATTTCTGACATTGCCAGTGAAGCGGAAGACCCAGTACTATTATGGACTACTGGACTCTTTTAGAATATTTTGCTGAGTTAACACACCTATAATATTCAAATAACAGAACTAAACAAAAAAGGGGGATACAGATGAATGTCTACTTTGTATCTGTGTATTCAAAATGGTTAGGATAGATATATAGTTACATTCTGTCAATGAATAGAGGGATTTGTTCTAATGGTGTTTGTAAATAGGATATCTAATCCGCATCTTGTACAGCAATTAACCACTAGGAAGAATGTATGCAATGTGTTAATTATTGAAACTGTCCTACCAATTTGGTTTGAAATTGTCTCATTGCTATTTGTTTCTCAATAAAATTATGGAAAAAAAATACCAAGAATTTTCAAGCATTCATATATTCCAACATGCCAGTTGAAACAGTGTGTCTTTCCCAATCACAGAATTTAACATCTTCCTGATTCCAGCCTGTGTTTTATTATACAGACAGTGGTTTCTAAACCTTTTTGGAGGTTTTGTCTACAAAGGAAGTCCTCGAGATACAAGTGTAACAGTGATAGATATAATTTATCTACTTTTCAATGTCTCCAGGAATCCTGAAGTCACTTAGAAATACTCTACAAGACAGCAAAGAATGTTCCTAGCTTGTAAAAATCTGAAATACAACCTTAGGTTTCAATGAATAGTTGAGGGTGTCCCAAACTGGCAAAAGAAAACTTGCCAAGTCTCCATAAGGAAAATTAATTTTTAAGCAAAGATGTCAAAGTAATGGCTGCAAAACAAAGTTTCAGGGTTAGATATTCAAACAGGAAATGGAGGGCCTGCCAAATACCTCAGTGGATTAAAGCGCCTGCAAGCAGGCTCAGGGTCCGGGGGTTCAATTCCCTGGCCTACAATGCCGCCCCGTCTGCAGAGCGCACTGAGATGGCAATGGAGACTGGGCGTAGTGGTGCACACCTCTAATCCTAGCTTTTGGGAGGCTGTAAATAGGTGGATCACTACGAGCCCAATCTAGTAGTGAAACCCTGAATACCCTTCCCTAAAATACAAAAAAAAAGAAACAGCAAATGGAAAGCAGTATCTGATATTCCTCTATTAAAGTTCAAGCCTCACAGGGAATGTGGTAATAAGAATTAAACCTCTGTAATATAACACCATGATAGCAGAGAGATCACAGAATGGGAACCTTGCCCACTGGCTCTCCAAAGACATCAAATTAAACACAATCCACATTTAAGTCTTTTGATGTCACAGCAGAACTTACAACTCAACTTCATGAGAGACCTCTTGCCACTCTGAGATCAACAATTGCCTATAACATAACTCTTTAGCACAAGGTTACCAATTACTGGTGCCAAATCACTATTCTGTAAAATACAATCAAGACAACAGGAAAATTGCATGATTTAGTATTTACTAATGAAAACCATGGCAGGAAAAGCATTCTTTCAGCATTTTCTTCCAGGTAAAACCACTAGATATTTCTACTTGATGACAATAAATTTATCCAAATGGATATACTGGTTATATGCCCAAGAAATGGAAAATGTTCAAAAGAACTTACATAAATGTTCAAAGCAACTTTTTTTCCCCCCTGAGAGGGAGACTAAGTTCCCAGGTTAGAGTCAACCTCCTAGAGTTTTTATTTTTTAATTGTAAAGAGAAAAAAAAATCTTCAAAACAAGACAATAGGAGAACAGCAATGGCTAATACACTGCATATCGTTATCTTCATTCAGAGTACAAGATATCAGCATTAACTGTCTAAACAATATTAGCACAAGCCTTTTTCAATGAACTAAGAAAAATCAGTAGTCTAACTTTTCTTTTTTAGTGTATTTTGTTTAGGGTCTCACGATGCAGCTCAGACTTGTAGTGATCCTCCTGTTTTTAGCCTCTTCAGCACTGGGATTACAGGCATGCACCACCGCCCGGACTCAGTGGCCAGCTCAGTGCACATGAGGCGGGGCCAGAGCAACATGTGGTTGCAGGGAATCGAACCCTGGTTCTTGCACTGCCTAAGCAGGCACTTAGTCCAATAAGCCATCTAGCCAGTCCTATAACTATCTTAACTATCTATTTATTCTTTTTTTCTTTTTTGGTTATAGGGTCTCACCAAGCAGCTCAGACTCGTAGTGATCCTTCCATCTCAGTCTCCCTAGCCCTGGGATTATAGGCCACCATATCGGTTCGCCCAGTGTAGCAACATGGCTTGTGGTAGCAGGGATCAAACTCAAGTCTTTCCACTTGCCAGGCAAGCACTTAGACCACCATCTTAGCTATCATCCCAGCACTTAACTATCTTTATTTATTTTTTGTTTTTTTGCTTTTCCCCTCTTTCTCCATTTCCCCATTCCAGTCTCTCTTTCCTTTTGAGGTTTCTTCCTATTTCACAATATTTATTATACATTTTGGATCACATTTGCTCCTTCAGCTTCTCACACTAGAGAGACAATACATTTACACATATGTATCTGGTTTATTTCACTTGTAAGTAAGGTCTTGAGTTACATCCATTTACCAATAAAAGGCTCCAATTTATCCTTTCTGGCTGAGTAGTACTCCGTTGTATAAAAAGACCACACCTTTTTGATCCATTCCTAAATTGATGGGTATCTGGGTTATTTCCAAGATTTAGCTATTAAAATTGTGTTGCTATAAACATACGTGCACATATATCACTGCACAATGTTTTTAATTCTTCTGAGAAGATACCCAGAAGGAGAATAGCTGGGTCAAATGGGTCCACCAATCCTGGTCAAATTTCTGGGCTTAAATGATCCTCCTGCCTCAGCCTCTCAAGTAGCTGAGATTATAAGTACATGCCACCACTCCTGGAAAAGCATTATTCTTAA
>NW_004525109.1:77536-86345 GCF_000260255.1 Octodon degus
GTGGAAAAGAAGGAGAAAATGGAGAAGATGACAACAACAGTAAGTTGTGAATGAGAAGGTAGGGAGATAGCTCAGTGGCATAAGCACCTACATTTGATCCCTGGTACAAAAAAAAAAAAAAAATTGTGAATGTACTAAAGCTACTGAACAAAAATTTCAAACAGTTAACAATACACTTCAGATAAATTTTATATTATATGAATTTTAGCTCACAAAAATCTATTTCCAAATGCTAGTTATCTAGTATTTATATCTGCTACTTCTTCAAAAAAACTTTTGTTCATAAAAAAAATCATGTAAATCATTAAAATGGAATATCCTGAGATTGTAGAGAAGATAAAACTACAAAGACATTACATAGTGATTCCAATGACTGGTGTGGGAAGTAAACACATGTGACTTTTTTTTCCCCTCAGAACTGGGGATTGAACCCAGGGCCTTTGTATAAACTACATATCCATCCCTTTCTTTATTTTTATTCTTTTAATTTTTCAAATAAGATCTTGTTACATTGCCTACTTCTGGTTCAAACTTGCTATCTTCCTGTCTTGCCCTCCCAGAGTGGGGCTGGGATCATAGGAATGTGCCACCATGGTCAGCAGAGACACAAATTTTAAGAGCTGAGAAACTATTCTGGAAGGTACTGTAATAAAGATATTAAAAATCCATCAAAACTACAGAACTTTAAAACACAATAAAAATAAGTAAATGAAGCACAAAGAATAAATCTAAATAAATTCAAATTCTTATGCAATCAGGAAGTACAAGAATCTCAGCAGAGAATGCAGAATGTTAACAAAAGCACCTAAATCTTTACAACTACATGGAACCCCTCCAGAAGGTGATAGAAATAAGCACTGACCTAAGAAATGCTGAAAATTAGCAGAAGCTGTAAGACTAAAGGCAGAAAGAAGCACCTAAAAATTTGTTCTCTAGTTGAAGTACCCCCAAGCGCACAGAGGACAAAGCCTGTACAGGAGGAGGTAAATGAGTGATGGTTGGTGGGAGCCAGGTTTCTCACTGTAAAGTGGAAAGTTGCAAATAAGCAAAGTGGAGGTTAGAACAATCTATATGTAACAGAGCTGAAGATGTAATGAACTCAGGCCCAGCCCCACACAGGCATAAATATATATACAAGTATCTATGGGTATGTGGAGATGTGCACATTGACATGCACACAGGTATATTCTTGCTGTCAGCTGAGAGCCTAGAAGCAAAAACATTTCAGTGCCAATAAACACACCTAACTCCCAAATCTTAGCTTTGTATACCATTCTCTAGCAAAAGGAACCAGGTTTCCCTGGAGAATGAGTAATCATGGGACCAGAGCAAAATATACATAAGATGAGCCTTAAAGCACCTTAGATTGCAAAGTAAAAAAGTAATCAAAATATAAACCAATGACAAAAGTATAAACCAAAGGCTGATCAAAACATAGTGTATATTTAAAGTTTTTTAAAGTATTACTGTAAGACATTTTGCATGAAAGGCAGATTAATCTCTCTCAGAATCTTCCCTATCACTTCAAACACAGCCCTTATGCTTGCCACTTTCTACAGCAGTACTGAAAGCCTTTTTGTGAGCACTTTTAGGATGTGTGATCGAAATGACAGAGCACCACTGTGGAGTGCCATCCAACAAGAAGACAGGTTCATAAGCACATGACTATGTGCCCTCATCTACCTTATTCACCTAGGGCCAGCCAGATAGCACAGTAGATTGAAGTGCCTACTTAGACAGACCACAGCGGCTGGGGTTCAATTCCAGGCTGTGCTGGGCCCCATCCCAGAGCTTGAGAGGCTGAAAACAGGAGAATCAGTAGGAGTCAGATCTGCTTAGTAAGACCCTGTAGACCCTGTCCTAAATATATATATTTTTCAAAGTAAGTATACCTCATTCACCTAATCAGGTATCTTATGACTTCTGGCTCTTCCCCAAAGTTAAAAATCTCCAAGGAGGGGCTGGTGAGATGGCTCAGTGGTCTAAAGCACTTACTTAGAACAAGCTTAGCAAAGCACAGGACCGCGGTTCGATCCCCCAGCACCACATGCCAACCAGCCCCGCCCCCTGGTGGGCTAAGCTGGCCACACACACACACACACACACACACACACACACACCAAATAAATAAACTTTAAAAAAAAAAAATCTCCAAGGAAGGGAAATGTTTTGAATTGATTCAGGGCATCAGGTAGCTCCAACAACTAGAGACACACACGGAAAAGGGCTTCTAGAGCTGTTTCAGAAAGTGGCAAAAGTGACAGGATTAAGTGTGTGAAGCAACTGGGTATATTTTGAGGGAAAAAGATTAAATGGCAATGTGTCTTCTGCTATAATAGATTTTTAAATTTGATTCACCATAATTTTGACCCCATCTCATCCATCGAAAAGGACTACAGAAACCAACTAAAAGAGCTCCCTGTAGCCAAATCTAAAATAACCCAGCCAATAAAATTGACATAGATCCCACCCTTAAGTACACAGAGTGGAACTTGCCCCTCCTGTGTGGGCTATACACAGTGACTCTCTTCCAAAGGGAACAGAATACAGAGGGAAAAGAAAAAGAAATGACCTTACAGAGGTAAAATTACACATACATGACCTCAAGCTAGGATCAATACAAGTCCTTTCAAGATCTGCATCAGTTCAACCATGAAAATATCAGACAAATCCCAGCTAAAGAACATCCTACAAAACACTTGACCAGTAATCTTCAGAAGTACCAAGAAAGCACTGAGAGGTCATCACAACCAAGAGGAGTTCAGTTACTAAACATAACAGGGGACTTCTGGGTGGGAGCCTGAAATAGGAAAGGTATATGGGGGGGGGGAGGTGGAAATCTGAATAAAGTATGACTTAGTAATAATGTATACTTACTGGTTCATTAATTATGACAAATGGACCACTCTAATATATTACCAAAAGGGCAAAATGGTTATAGGGTAGACAGAAATTGTATTATCTTCATAATATTTCTGTAACTTCAATAGATAGAGTTTACTTTTTTAAATATAACATTTATGATGGACTACATACTGGTGTCTTTATTTAAGCACTAGGTACCAAGGCCAGGCATATAATCTGAGCACTCAGGAAGCTGAGGCAGGATGATTACTTTTGAGTTAAAGGCCAGGCTGGGCTACAAAATGAGTTCAAGGCCAGCCTTAACTGTATAGTGAAACTGTCTCAAAAGACAAGTGCTAGATCTTAAACCCAGGTATTGGTGCATACTAGGCAAGCGCTGTACATTGAGCTACATCTCCAGGTCTTGAAACTTTATTTAATGCATCTAGTGTCCCAAGCCAGTGGGTCAGTCAACGAAGGTCACCTGGGAGTGGAGCGGGGAATTGAGGAGGCCACAAAGGACAGGAGATGCGCGAGAAATGAAGGCAAGACAGGATTCTGATCAAGTCTTGTTTATTCAAAGGAAACACTGGGTATATAGAGTGGAGGCATAGGGAAATGATGTCGGCGGGTAAAAGGCGTGAGTAACTAGACAACCGGGCTATGACAGGAAGTCCCACCTCCGGGGCATAGCAGGAGACTTATGGGAAATAGGCGGGGTAAGAAGAATTAGGAGTTTAGCTGAGTAACTAGGCAACAGGGCTGTGACAGGAAGTCCCACCTCCGGGGCATAGCAGGAGACTTATGGGAAATAGGCGGGGTAAGAAGAATTAGGATCTTAGCTCAGCAGAGGTAGGGGAGGAGGAACCCGGAAACCCACTTGCAGTAGGATTGGAGGCCTCGAGTTATTGAGCCTCCCACAGGTCCCCCTTTACTTTTATATATGTGTGTAAAGTATGGCTTCTGTAGACGGCTGATTCCCTTGAGGGGGCAGTGCCTGTCTTAGGTCGAGGCGTCCTCTACACGGACCTGACTCAAACCTTACCTGTCATAGGAGACCAGGACGGCAGAAGGTCCCGTTCCTGTCTTAGGCGGTGAGTGGTGTCTCATGTATGCCCCTCATTACCCGTCTCTGGCTAGCCTGACCATCTCACCAAGGGTGGGAGAACTAAGTGGTCTCCAGACCTTCATCATCATAAGCTGGTTGTATTCCAGCGCAGTTTTCCCTTTCAGCCATCTCAAGCCTGTGATAATGAACCTGAATAGGCTTCATCAAGGCCGCATCCAACTGCTGTCGAATGAAAGCCATTGGCCTACTAAAAATGCATGGGCCAACTGAAACCAGAAGTAAGAGAGTTATCAGGGGTCCTAAGATGGGTAGCTTTAAGAATGTCTAAGGTTTGAGTATCTATGTTAGCTCCATGTGATTTGGGGAGTGCTGAAGGATGGTAATGGATCTTTGGGAACATTCATTCACAGATCTCTTGTAATCTCTTTTCCATAAAATATCCTCTGAGAGAATCTTGGGGCCCTCCTCTATCAGAAACATGAATGGGGGCGCTCTGGCTCCAGCAAACTGGCTTCCCTATCGTGCCTGT
The DNA here is from genome assembly GCF_000260255.1 of Octodon degus. Taxonomy (NCBI): domain Eukaryota; kingdom Metazoa; phylum Chordata; class Mammalia; order Rodentia; family Octodontidae; genus Octodon; species Octodon degus. Next base: position 81,979 of record NW_004525109.1, read on the forward strand.
GCACGAGGCCTGTAGGTATTTACTGGGTCCCAAGGTTTGGGGAATAGTCGACCATTCTCCCAAGGCAGGAGCCGGCTGTAAACGTTGTAAGGTGGCTGTGAAATAAGTCTGGTTGTTAGGGCCCAGGCATTCTCCGACTTCCATGTAGCATGAAGAATGCATTTGGGTATAATAAGTAGTGCATTTCTGTGGGCACGTCGAAGGGGCCTCGCTGCGGGGCACAAACTTTGGCTCAATATAGCATTTCCAACCAGTCTGCTTTCCATATTGGGATGTTACCTGGATGGCAAGGTGAGCTACTTTTGACCCACAATCTGTTTGTTGGAAGCCCATCATTAAGGAGGGTTTGCCAGAGGGGGCACCACTGGTGCCTGCAAGGCCTATGCCATATGTGGGGGGGGAGGGGATAATTCTGAGGACATGCCTCCTTTACAATCACACGGATTACCATAAAGGGATTTGAGTAGGTCCTCCTTGGATGCTGGTGTCCCAAAGCCGCCATCGATGGTCTTGACCAGAACTACGAAAACTCCCCGTGGTAGGATCCATTGTAGATGACTATCTGTAAGGAAACACAAAAATATTCTCAGGGTGCACTTGAGTCCCTGGAATCATCTATGAGGTCATTCTCTATCTGGTCGATTTGATCTACCTGTTTAACTGGTCTTTCCACAACTGAAACATTTATTTTTATCCTTTTGGGAGAGGAATTGCCTAATGGTGAACTCTTGTTGTACCGCAGCCATGGCAAGGCCCTGTTGGTAGCCTGGCCCTATCTCTGCGCAGAGACAAATGTAACCCGAAAGGTCAGATCCCTTTTTATGAGGGCGTATCGCAGCTTGGCAGGCTGCATTTGCATTCTCAAAAGCCAGTTGCTTGATTAGATCAGAATTAGACTCTACACTACCGAACAGTCTCTCAGTGGCTTGGAGCAGCCAATGGGCAAAATCTGGAAATGGCTCTTCTGGGCCCTGTTTCACATTTGTAAGGGAAGTAGTAGCCTCCCCATGGGAGGGCAGCCTTTTCCATGCTCCGGTCGTGGCCAGCTGAATCTGAGCAAAAAGGCCTGCATCATACCTAGATTGAGCTTCGGTGGTGGAAAAGTCCCCCACACCTGCTAGCATCTTATAAGTCCAACCATTTCTAGCCTCTGCATTTCTTCTGGCTGTAGAGTCACAATTTTCTAGATACCCTGACTTCCAGCGCAAGTAATCTCCACCGGACAAAGCAGCCTTGGCTAACGTATACCAGTCTTTAGGGGTGAGCCATCCCTGAGTCATGGAGTCTAATACAGTAAGTGTATAAGAAGCCATGGTGCCATATTGTGTGACAGCAGCCTTTAACTCTTAACAGTTTGAGATCAAAAGGTGTGTGCGTTCTAATAGTCTGGGGTTGTTCCCCCTCATTTCCCACCCCTTGTGTCTCAGTCACCAGAAACACCCAGTTGGCGGCCATTTTGTTTTTAAGATTTGGCTGAGAAGAAAGGGGGGGCAAAATGGTGGATGCCTCGTGGTCAGTCCTCTTACTGCAAATCACTGCAAGCTCTTGGGCAAGGTTAAAACATTGTTTTTCTAATTGAATCTGTTTTCAGAGGTCTCTAACTTTATTTTCTAGCCCCTTAATCACGTTAGAAGATGCCCCTTTTTCCTTTAAGTTCTGAGAAAGTGAAATCTGTGGCGATAGCGAGCAGTATTTTGCAGCCTCATCACCCAGAGTTTTCCAATCAACAGCTTCCTCCTCAGAGCTACCATTATTAAGTGTTAGACTCTGAAGGGCGGGCAAGTCAGGGTATACACTAGGAACCTCGGGGGCAGTGGGCGGCTCGGAAGTCGGAAGTCGCAATGGGTTCAGTAGCCTCTTTGCCAGGGGGAACGTGTAGAAGAGTCGTTAACTCCCCGGTCCTCCTCGGAGGAGGAGGAGAGAAAGTCAGAGTTTGCCTGAGAGGAAGCCTGGCGTGTTTTTTGCCAATAATTGTAGGATTTGTTCCCCTTCTGAAACAACCTGTTTAATCAGGGGATCCCAGTGCCTTTTTGGAGAATTTCATTAATAAGATTCCAAAAAGAAAAGGCGGTTACAGGGATCATTTCCGGTCCGAAGACCCTGTAATAATCTTGGAGGGCATCTCCCACCCGTAACCATCTTTTAGAATCAATCGTACCCTCCAAGGGGAACCAAGGGCACACCTTATGTATAAACTGAAAGTATTCACATAACTGTTTAACCTTAACCTTTACTCCTCGCGCCTTTAATGCTTTGCCCAAACTTTCTACAAATATCTCATGTTCACTTAATGCCTGTCCCATTGCCGAAGGGAAGGGGGAAGGGGTTCTGTCCGCTTACCGAGGTTCAGACGTCGCAGCAGGCAACTGCAGCGTGGGCCTCTTTTACTTTCTCTCTTGCCAGCTCTCTCGGATGGTTCCGTCGCTGAATCTCTGTACCAGGTGCCCCATACCTTGGGTGCCACTTGTCCTGAACCAGCGGGTCAGTCTACAAAGGTCACCTGGGAGAGAAGCGGGGAATTGAGGAGGCCACAAAGGACAGGAGACGCAAGAAATGGAGACAAGACAGGATTCTGATCAAGTCTCGTTTATTCAAAGGAAACTCTGGGTATATAGAGTGGAGGCATAGGGAAATGACGGCGGGTAAAAGGTGCGAGTAACTAGGCAACCGGGCTATGACAGGAAGTCCCACCTCCGGGGCATAGCAGGAGACTTATGGGAAATAGGTGGGGTAAGAAGAATTAGGAGCTTAGCTCAGCAGAGGTAGGGGAAGAGGAATCCGGAAACCCACTCGGAATAGGATTGGAGGCCTGGGGTTATTGAGCCTCCCACATCGAGAGTACAAAAATGCATAAAATATTCTGGGCATCATTGCACATACCTTATAATTACAACACTCTGGGAGACTGAGCCAGGAGGATTGCAAGTTCAAGCCCAGCCTGAGCAACTTAACAAAACCTTGTCTTAAAATGTAAATAAGGGGCTGGGGAGATGGCTCAGTAGGATAAGCGCTTAACTGGCAAACACAAGGATCTGAGTTCAATCCCCGGTTCCGCCAAGAAAAAAGAAAAAGAAAATGTAAATAAGTAAGTAAGTGCTAGGGATATAGCTCAGGGCAAAGACCCTTAGATTCAATTCCCAACCCTCTATTCTGGGGGGAGGGGGAAAATCTACAAAATACAATCTTCATCCTTAAGAAACTTATTGGCTCACTGTGAAGTAAGCAAATGCTCATGAAACAAGTGTAAAATACAAAAATAAGAAAATAAACAAATATAGCTAAAAGTATACTAGAAATATGGAGGTTTAGAATCTTCAGGGAAGGCTTCAATAAGGTAATAAAATTTGAGTTTGTACCTTAAAATTACTTCAGTGCACCAAAGTAGAAACAAGATAAACAAAGAACCACCAGCATAATGAATTAAAAAAAAAAAGAAAGAAATTTCAAACTTTATCCCTCAAAAGTGAGAAGTGAAATGGAAGTCATAGTACAATGTTCAAGTACTTTTAACAGTCATGTGACAGAAATAATAGTTACATCACATACCCATTTAACTTACAAGCTGACCTCTGGTAAAATGTGACCAATGCTGAAGGACAAAAAAAGTGACAGCTGCTTAAGTACAGCCATAACAGGAAATACCAAGACATGGAAAGACAGGAAGCAGGTGGCCAAGTTCTTTCCCATAACTTTCCAAGACAAGTGTTTGTCAGTTCAGTGAAGCAAAAATCTACATTCAAACCTGCAAACATTTACTGACCATGTTCTATACAACATCCTTTATACTAGCTTAATAGTCAACAACTCATCTACATGCCTTTATTAATGCAACAGAGGCTTAATGTAAAAATAGAATTCAATAACTGTACAGAAGCAGAAACATGTGAGAATACTCCATCATCCCCAACTCTAATAGGGAGCAGGTAACTTTTAAAAAGCAAAATAACTTGAAGCCTTAGACATAATAATTTATTACTACATCATTTATTTCCCAGGCTTCTTCCTTTAGCAAAGTTCACTGCATCTTAGCCTTTAATATGCATAAAGCCTGTGTATGATTATATACATAAAAACATCCACACTATACTTTCTCAGCAACTTTGGGATTCCCAAATACAAGTTACCCTCCTCTGTGATTTCTGCCAGGCATGAGTTTGAGGACCTAACTCTGGGATGAGGCTCATTCTGTGGTGGAAAGGCCAAATCCTATATGGAAAATACTTCCATAATTACATCTGAAGCTGCACAGGATCCCTCCAGATGAGGCGCTTTCAGTCACTAAAGGTGTACACAAAAGGTGAAAAAGCACTGAGAACATTTTAGAAAAGAGCTGAGTGAGGAGCTCCCTCAAACTCAGGGCCCACAGT
>NW_004525109.1:86985-97065 GCF_000260255.1 Octodon degus
TCCAGGCTGTTTCATGTTTTTGAGTAGCCTCTGAGCTAAGAATGTCTTTACATATTTAAATGGCTAGGGAAAATGTTTTAAAAGAATATTTCATGACATGAAAATTAAATAAAATTCATTTCACTGCCAGAGTTTATTTGGAAAACAGATGTACCAGTTTACAAAACTAGCCCTGAAAGGATCTTGTCTATCCACCTGTTTGTGGTGCCTCCCTCCTTCCCATACACAAAAAATAAAGCTTAGAGAGGGTAGCGGTCTTATCTGTCTTGTTCCCAAACTATAGCCCAGTACTTAAGAATTCTAGAACAAAGTGAGGGCTCAATAAATATTTAATGAGTAAATAAGTGGCCAATAAATGTCACTCTGAGGAATTTAAACTTAAGCCCTCAAACATTATAGGTTTTAAAATATGCATAAAAACCTTGCAAAAGTGGCAAAATATTCTAGTAGAGAGGACCACACAGCTTAATGTAATGATGGTCACCATCAAAGTGTAGACTACAAGGTCTTGTGATCATAAAAGATTCTCTCAATCACTGCATGGTGGCACAGCAGGGTCAGTTGATGGTGTTCCCAATTATTTTAAGATGCTAATACAGTACTGAGAAATCTCATTTCCCATACCTAGTACACAGCATCAATATCATGTTAAATATTAATAAATGCTCACAATTTCAACACATCTAGATCATATCCTAATGAATTTCCAGTATGTAAATCTTTCCTATGCTGCTGATCAACAATCTATTCTATAAGCAGCTGAAAATTTTTTAGAAATTAAAAGGTTACCACCCACAGATGAAAAGCAGCTTTTTAATCTTTTTATGCTAGCCAGAGAGTGGGTGTGTGATTTAAAAAAAAAAAAAAAAATACAAGCCAACTCTGTTGGTAGAAGACAAGGTATTGTTAAAAATCCCACCTATAAGCATGGTTTGTTGAGTCTCAATCTTTCTAATCTGCAGAGAAAAAAAATGTACCCTCCTCCTGGAGGAATTTTATGTTGCTAACATTTCGTATGGTTAGTGACTTCTATACACAGGTACTTCAAAAAAAAAAAAAAAAAAAAAAGACAAGGGTTAGGTTTAACCAATTGTTTCCCCAAAATCTAAAATGCTGAATAGAAAGCATAAACAAATCAAGGTTTTATTTACCTTAAAGGTGTACCTGTTTTGTTTTGTTTTGTTTTTCTGACTTAGGTTATCAGCAATGAATTTAGGAATTCGGACCTCACAGAGATGCTTACAGCATAGGTACGTTTGACAAGTATCAAACTCTCAGCAACCATTGTGGATGGGGGGGTCGTCTTTTTCTCTATGGCACCCTGTGAAAAATAGCGTGGGTCTTCTGAGACCAGTGTGTAATGTGTCAGCACAGCCTGGCCATTAGCTCCAGATTTCACCTGAAGGGCCCTCGGAGTGCTACTGAAGATCGGGTAGAGGACCAGCGCTGCACACAACTTTGCTGTCAGATTCCGGCCTTTCCTTTCCAGCTAGCGTGTCTTCACGTTTACAGAGGGGTGACCACGGCCCCGCGGCCCGATCTACGGAGCCGCATTCAGGTCCTCACAGGACAAAGCTCTCCGCTCCACTCCGGCGCAACACCAACTTCAGAAACAAAACAGGAGGTGCAAAACTGGTTTCAGGTGGCAACGGCCTAATCCTGTGGCCAACTTTTGGGGACGCAAAGGCTCGCAGAACTTCAAACCCCACTCGGAGCCAAACCCGAACAGCCCCCGGGCTAGGCCCTGCTCCGCCGCCAGCCCCTCCCTCAGCTCGGCCCAGGCCCCTTCAGAGGACGAGCGTACAGGGAAATGGGGTGCGGAGAAATGGGATGCAGGGGAAGGAGTGCAGGTGAAGTGATGCGGGGAGGGAAAAGGGGTACAGGAAGAATAACGGTGCGGGGAGGGAAAGTTGGTTCGGGGGATGGGGGCCGCGGCCGCACCCCCGCAAGCCGCCCTGACAGGCCCACCCCCACCCAACCCCTCCAGCCGCTCACCAGGCTCCTACCGTGGGCGGGGACGCGCACTCACAGGCAGGCAACGGAGGGCAGCCGCTGTCCCGCAGCGCCGTCGCATGAGCTCGGGGCCGGCTCCTGCGCCGGCCGCCGCACCGGGTACATCTCCTTGCCCTCCCGGCCCTGCCCCAGCCGCCTCAGCTCCGCGGGAGGAGCGGGAGCGAGACCACGCGCGCCCCCGCCGCCCACAGCCCCCACCCCCGCTGACGGCGCATGCGCGAGGCGGTGCGTCGTTGCGCAACACGCCGCCAGGGGTGGGGATAGGCCACGGCCGTTGGTCCCGCCCACCCGCGCATGCGCCGAGCGGATAGCTGGAGGCCTAGGACGGCAGTACCTGTACCCGGACCGCCGAGCGGAGAGCAGCGCGCTGCAGGGAATCACGGCTGAGGCTGCCCTTGCGCGCCTGTTGTGGGCGAGGAGGCCGACCGTGACGCCTTTGTGTCGCTTCTGGAGTCTTTGTCTTCGCTCTAAGGGGTACCGGTGGCAGCCTCCTGAGGTTTGAGAGGTGAGGGGCAAGGGAGCCTTCCAAGTGTGACCGAGTTAAATTTGTAATTTCTGATTGCTCCTCCGGGGGGGCGCATGGTGCCGGGTGTAGGAGACACTTCCAGGTCCTCATCTCGGTCCAAGAAGCCAATATTTGTAATCCCAAAGTTACAATTGATTCCAATCTACCACTTACAATGCAACCCACGGCGAAAATAAAGACACTAAATTATATCTTCAATCATCGGGGAGTCAAGGGGCTCTAAGTGCAGCCATGAAGATGGCTTTCTGGAACCAAGAGAACACCCAGGGCCTCACCCAGTTTTATTCAATAGGGGAGTGGCTTGAGGATTGACTGAGAACTGTGGGAAAGAGACTAGTATGAGCTGAGCTAGGTGGGTGGCCTAAATTTACCTCTGCGATATGCAGAGAGGATATGCAGAGAGAGTACTCTGCATTATATGGTATCTAATGTTTTGGTAAGTCTGGTGCTTCAGCTTTGGTGTAGCCTTTCAAGCCCCAGGAAGTCATGGCCTCTGTTTGGAGGCTCGATCCCAGCTGGCGCCGCGGAGCATTAGCTCTATCTGTCCTGTCTCAATCCGGCTCACATTAAAGAGCAGCAGGTGTAGGTTACCAGGGAAACACGCATGCCACCTTCAAAGACTATCACCAGCACCTCAGCTAGACCAATATACATTGCGTAAGGCCAATTGAAGGATAAACAGAAGTCCTAGCCAGCTCTGTGCATAACAATACAAGGAAATAGGGTCAGGCTCAGTCAAAATGGAGACAGTCGCTCTTCTTTCAAGGAGAGCTGCTCAGGTGGTCCTCCACAGCCGGGCAAGCTTTGACTGGGCATTAGTGGAGGATGGAGGGGCTGCCATTCTAGAGGCTGTCTGGAGAAGGCAGCCTGTAGGCTTGCGACCTCACCTAAGGCGAGGGTGAGGTCGCAAGCGCAGGAAGTCCGAAGCAGGTGAAGTAAGGGTTTCCCGACCCGTCAAAGGGTCTTTGGTGAAGTTACTGGAGATTACTCAGCAGTGTAAAGAGGGACGGGGTTTCACCATAGAGGCAGGTCCTGGCTGGGTGACTAAATGATGCAGGAGGGTGGAGATAGGGGATGAAGGGCCAGGGCTTGGTGAGTTGGTGGGGCTGGAGAAGGAGCTGGTGGCAGGGCTGGCTCAGGTGGGAGGTGGTGGGAAGTGCATTTATAGGTCTAGGAGAATCGGAGACCCCACAGAAAAGGCACTCAGGGTAGATGATAAACCTAAACGTAAAAGATAAAACAACACCTTTAGAAGAAAAAGCCTTTGTGATCTTGGGCAAAGATCTCTCGGGACACAACAAGCATGAACCATGAATGAAATTATTTGTAAACTGAGCTTTATCAAAATTAAAATCTGGACCAGCCAGATAGCCTAGTGGACCAAGCGCCTGCTTAGGCAAGTGCTCAGGAACCGGGGTTCAATCCCCCCAACCATATGCCGCTCTGGGGCCCGTCCCGAGGACGCTAAACTGTTTGCACAGTCTGGGGGTGGTGGTGCACGCCTGTAATCCCAGCGCTGGAGAGGCTGAAAACAGGAGGATCACTATGAGTCCGAACTACATAGTGAGACCTTGTACAAAACACATAATTTTTTTTTAAAATTAAAAACTGCTAGTCTTTGAAAGACACTATGAAGAAAATTGCAGATGGCAAGAAGAGTTTGCAATAGAAAATAGTTGTTGGAGGCCATGTTGGTCTACATAGTGAGTTCAAGGCCAGCCTGGACTACATAGCAAGACTCAGTCTTTAAAAAAACAAAACAAAAACAAAATAAAACAAAACAAAAAAGAGGGCCAGGCAGATAGCTCAGTAGAATAAGTGCTTGCTTGGCAAGCACAGGGTCCTGAGTTCAATCCCTGGTACAAAAACAAAACAAAAAAAAAAACCCTGTCTATATGAAGAACTTTGGTTTTTGTTTGTTTTTGCGGGACCAGGGATTGAACGCAGGCCCTATGTGCTTGCCAGTGAAGCACTTATTCTACTGAGGCATCTCCCCAGCCCCAGAACTTTGGATCAAACCCAGGCCCTCACACATGTGAAGATAGCAGCTCCACCATGGAGCTTTGCTCCAGTCCTTAAAAAACTCATAACTGAGTAAGACCACTCAATGAAACAATACGCCAACGGTTTTAGTAAATGCTTCATAAAGTGTGTAAATGGCCAATAAGCAAAAACTGCTCAACCCATTTAGTCCTTAACCACAGTGACACACCACTGGGCTTGTAGAATATCAAACAACTGACAGCCCAACCATCAAATTCTTGTCTCCTTCACCATACTGAACTTCCCAATGAAGACAGTAACAAAGTGCATATTTGTTTACAGACCAAAAATTAGAGAAAAAGAAGGGCTACAAGGACAGCCAACATTTTGGCCCTAGCCTTTCAAGGTTAGTGAAGACTCAGGACATAGGAGAACTTAATACTGTAACATTATGTAACTCAGTTGTGTCCCAAATTTTCTGATCAAGGAGATTATGGGGCCACAGAGCGATGTGATCGATGACGTACAGTGTGCCAAAGGAGAGTCACATGGAGAGAAAACATTCTCTCAGGCTTTCACAGAGAGCAAATTGGTCAAGCAGTGGCCGTGACTCATTCACATGGCTGATACTGAAAAAGGATCTGCAAACTGCGGTACAAGGTAACAGGATAAGTCCTGAGGGGACTTGACTGACCTTATACAAAAGTTACATTTCTTGTTTTATAGGTCTTGCTTTATCTTGGTCTTAACCATCCAGCAGAAAAGTATAAAAATGAGGTATAAAAAGTAAAGCCATATTAATATGCTGAGCTGTGAAAGGCTCAAGTCAGCAACTTCTGACGTTGCCAGTCCTATGGATAACCCACTACTATTATGGACTACAGGACTATATTGGATTATTTTGCTGAATTCACGCACCTACAATATTTAAATGGCAATGGAATACCCATCTCTAACAAAACTAAACAAAAGGGATGTAAAGAAAGACCATTTTGTATCTGTATATACAAAATAGTATAGATATACAGCTACTTTCTCTTAATGGGAAGAAAGATTTGTACTAATGGTATTTGGACAGGAGATCATGTCTGCATCTTGTACTATGAATAACCGCTAAGATGATAACAATATGTAGTGTATTAATTATTGAAACTGTCCTATTAATCAGTTTTGAAACTGTCTCATTGCTTTCTCAATAAAATTAATTTTTTAAAAAGTGCATATTTGCACACAATCTAGCTTTCCTTCCTATAGCCAAACACAGCAGCTGAGCCTCTCCACTGTGTGATAAGCAGATGGATTTCCCCTTGGGAATCAGGATTGGCCACCCCAGCTCCTGACTCCCTCTGTCTATGGATTCAGGGCAGGGTCATCCAGAGCACTCAGTTGTCTTGCTGAGATGCTGCTGCATTCCAGCTAGGAATCTTAGACCAAAAAGCCACTGATTGTCCTTCCAGGAATAATTAGCAACCCAAGTGCACTGCTTACAGTCCTACCCACTCCCTGCTGGCTTTCACAGTTACCCTTCAGAGATATCCAGAAAGGGACCATCATGTAGTGACTGTCTAGCTTCACTGAATGTCTGAACCATTGGGATCAGGCAGTAAAGTAGGCTTTTTATGCCTTCAGGACCACTGTAAGCTGCCCAGGGTCAGCCACCCCTCTTCAGCTTGGTGACAGCATACTATGAACATGTGCTGTTTCGAGCCCATAGGTCAGGTAAGTTCAGTGACAGTCTCAAGTCACACAGTGGCCTGTGGCCAAGTGTTCAGGGTCTGTCAAGGCCAAGCACATCCAGAACTGTCTCCCAAGACAAAACCTATCCACTGTGGAAGGCAGAACTTTGCTGCACAATCCTAAGGGTGTGCGTTGTGATTCTAGGCAGCATCTATCAGCCAGGTTCACTGTACACCTGCCACTTTTCAGAGCTTGGGCCCCAGGGGTTTCTCTCTGGGCAGGTAAGGAGATTGCAGATGCTTATCACCTTTGTGAGGTCGAGCTTGTGATCAGAAGCTCCCCATATGCTTCAGTATGGCTAGGAGCACCCAGCTGATTCCTTTATAGTTCAGTTAAAATATTCCAAAGTAGCTCACTCCTCAGTCTTCCTCTTCTGACCAGAAGGATGAGGAATGCCACCACACACTTAGCCAAACAAAGGGATTGCCCTGGCAACTAGCTTTGCATTGTGTTTTTCCTGCTGCTTCCTGGTACTCAAGCTGGGGCATGCACCTCGTCCTGGAGGAGGTGTGGCAGCTCTTTGAGCCATCCCGGAGCTTGTGTGGTGTGTAGCAGAAGATGCCATTATAGGGCCGACCAAATAGCTCAGCAGCCTAAAGTGCAAGCTTAGGCAGAGCGCACGGCCAGGATTTGATCCCCCGCATGCTGTGCCAGCCCCAGCCCAGGGTGCGTGGAGATAGCACTTGAGACTGGGGGTGGTGGCAGGCACCTATAATCCCAATGCTTGGGAGGCTGAAAACAGGAGAATCACTACAAGTCTGATCTGTGTAGTGAGACCCTGTACCAAATACATTTTTTAAGAATGCAGTTGTTGAAGTCCAACTTGAGGAGCTCCCAACAGAAACAGACCTCACAGAGAGAGAGTACAGTTAGAGTACAGCAAGGTCAGCCACATAGTTAAGGTTCTGAAGAAACTGCAAAAGAAGGTCAAGAGCCTCTCAGACTTGAGCCTCATGGTAAAGAGCACCAGTGAGGGCAACTTCATGCCTCTGAAGCACATGGTGGAAGAGAGGCAGACAGAACTCCCCAAGTACATCCACAGCATCACCATCTTCAACACCATGCAGAAGCAGAACCAGAATGAGATCAATGGCGTCAAGGCAAAGGTAGCCATGCTGGAGGAATTGGGGACAGGAAGGACCTGAAGGCCATGGTGCAGGAGATGCAGAGATTGGCCAAGCCCCAGAATGAGGACCTGGCAGTCCTGTGAAGCTCCCTGCATGCTGTGAAGACCAAGGTGTGAGAGCTGGTAAGGCTGAAGTGCATGCAGCAGACCTGCAAGGAGGCTGAGCACCTCTCCCTGCAGACCATCATGAAGAACCTGCATCACTCAAAGGAGGCTGTCTTGCACCTCTCTGATGAGGCCAGGAGGTTTATACCATGTGATTCTCCTGCCTTGGCCTTCTGCCTTTTTTGTTGAGACAGGGTCTTAGTAATGTAGTACAAGGTGGCCTTGAACTCACAGTGATGCTCCTGCCTCAGCCTCCCAAGAGCTACGGTTAAAGACATGTGCCACCACACTCACATGCCTCAGCCCTTTGAACAGCTGGGATTGTAGGCATGTGGCACCACCCATAGCTTACTTGGAGATTTTGTTCCACTCATCCAGAGCAGACAGGGTTCAAACAAGCAGAGAGCCAAGAGTTACAGAGGTTTTTTTTTTGTTTTTGTTTTTTTTGGCGAACCGGGAATTGAACTCAGGCCCTTGCACTTGCCAGGGAAGCACTTATTCTCCTGAGCCATCTCCCCAACCCTCTAGACAGGTCTTGAAGGGCAGATGTAAAATCCAGAAAGCAGGCTGGGCTTCCCAAACAAAGCCAAGCCTGGCCACCGTCTCTTTGTTGTTAATTTCTTTTGACGTGGAAAAACTCAGTAAGAGCAGGTCCCAGTTGTTAATTCTTGCAAGTGTTTCCCGTGTGATTTGATTTTTGTTCATAAACTCTTGGCCTACCCCTATGTCTTCAAGAGTTCCTCCTATTTTCAAAAATATGGAACACTTCATGAGTTTGCATGTCATACTTGCAGGGCTGCCACTGTCTACTTGCGACCCTTTTGAGGGTGGTGGTGCCCCGCCACTCAAGACTTCTACTGATATAATCAGGCCCAACCAGCTAATGTAGGATATTCTCCCTTACTAAAGTCAGGTCCAGATGCCTGCATAGATACCTTCATAGCAGCACTGAGATTTGACTTCGCTTTTGCCTGCTTGAACTTGAAGGGCCTTCTGCACTTCAGGCAGATGCTGCACTGCTGAGCCACACCCCAGCCCTTGACTTGTGCTTGCATTATTGGAGACTATACCTAAGTTGACACCTTAAAAAGATCATCAAGGGGCCGGGGAGATAGCTCAGTTGAATAAGCGCTTGCCTGGCAAGTGCAAGGGCCTGAGTTCAATCTCTGGTTCCGGAAAAAAAAAAAAAAAAGATCATCACATGAATGTTACCTGAGAGAAGAGAAACATATCTACTCTAGCAAAGTAGTATGAGGGGACCGATAGTTCAAACTATTAAGGAAGTTGAGGCAGGAGGATCATTGAGCCAAGTAGTATAGGGCAGGTCCACAAATATAGTGAGACCTTTTTTCTTTTAAAAAAGAAAAAAATAGGGGCCAGCCAAATAGCTTAGTGGATTAAAGTGCCTGCAAGTAGGCGAAGGGGCCAGGGATTCAATCCCCAGGCCTGCTGTGCCGGCCCTGCCCCGGGGCATGCTGAGACTGGCGATTGAGGCTGGGCGTGGTGGCACACACCTGTAATCCCAGCTCTTGAGAAACTGTAAACAGGCACTTCACTAAGAGTCCAACCTAGTAGTAAGACCCTGAACACCCTGTAGACCCTTCCCTAAAATACAAAATTAATTAATTAAAAGATAAAATAATAGGGATGGGAAGAAGAAAGAAAATGCATGTCTGCATTTAGACTTGTGCAAGAACAGTATCAAAAAACAAACCAAAAGAAAAAATTTAGGTACATATCAATAGATAAGTTCATGTCATGGAATACTAGTCATTGAAAAGGGATTGTTTACCAATACACTCAACCACACGGGCAAATGCAAATTGATCTGTAATAACACATCAGTGGTTGTCTGTGACCAGATTTGGAGGAGAGACAAAGGGACATAAAGACTTTGGGGACAGTAAGAAAGATCTGAATCTTGATGCTGGCCATGTTTCTGTGAGTGTGCATGTTAAACAGGTGCAGTGTATTGTACGTACAGATATATGAGTCCTTTAATAAGGTTCTTATTAAAGGAGAATTACATGAAATTAGCAGATTAGAACCAGTAGAAGAGCAGATTAGTACACTGGAAAGCAGGCAGCAGGAAATCCACAGATGAAAGCACAAAAAGAAAGTCAGGCATGGTGGTGTACACCTGTAGTACCAGTACTCAGGAGGATCACTGGGAGTTCAAGGCCAACCTGGGCTATATAGTGAGAGCTTGTCTCAAAAAATAAAATAAAGAAGGAGAGAGGAAAAACCCCAAAAAGGGCAGTGGAGGAGTGGAGGTCGCAGTGAAAGATGAGGCTGTGGAAGGAAGACCAAAGTGAGGAAGTGGGACAAGATGGCAGGATGTTCCTACATGCTCAGCACTGTAAGGCCTAGATTCAAGTCCTACATCTCAAACTGGGGAGACTGTGGGGCTGCTGCTCATTGTATAAATGACTCTCGGGGCCAGGGAGATAGGTCAGTAGAATAAGCACTTGCCTGGAAAATGCAAGGTCCTGAGTTCAATCTCTGGTACCACCAAAAAAAAAAATGTGAATGTCGCCCTCCCTAAAACAGCACATCCAGGCAGAATGCACATACCCAAGGCAAGCGTCAT
>NW_004525109.1:97796-98469 GCF_000260255.1 Octodon degus
AATAATAATAATAATAATAATCCAGTACTGCAAATAAATAAATAAATACACCTAAACCATAGTTGGACAGCACTGGTTCAATGATTAACCAAAAGAAACTATGTAAGGAAATGAACATACATGTTCTGTAATAACATTTTTACAACAATCAAAAACTAGAAATACAAATATACATAAATTGGTGAGTGGGTAACTGTGTCCATGGAATAGAACATATTACAACAAACAAAAACTATTTGAGCCAGATGTGGTGGTACATCCTTGTAATTCCAGCACTCTGGGAGGCTGAGGCAGGAGAATTGCAAGTTCAAGTTCAACTTGGGCACTTTAGCAACTTAGTGAGATACTGTCTCAAAATAGAAACTAAATAAGGATTGGGTGTGTACTTTAGTACCTGGGTTGAATCCTCAGTACTACAAAAAAAAAAAAAAAAAAAAAAAAACCAACCTTCTATAATATTTATTGACTAAATTGACTAATCTCAGAATACTTACAGAGCATGAAGAAAATCAGAAAAACCAGGAAACTTTAGGATTCTAGTCTTATAAAATTCTAGAAGATATAAAACTCTGTTGTAGAGAAAACATCATTGGAGGGCCGGCCTTAATTATTTATTTTGAGACAGGGTCTCTCTGTGTAGTTTAGGCTAGCTTTGAACTCACTGTGTAGCCCA
>NW_004525109.1:98569-100153 GCF_000260255.1 Octodon degus
GCCGACCACAAACTCACAATGATCCTATTGCTTCAGCCTCCCAAGAGCTGGAAGTACAGGCATGTGCCACCACACCCAGCCATGGCTCAAATGTAAACCATGGAGTACCAAGTACATCCATAGGTGAACACTTCAGGGTATTTTTTATAAAACTGAATAAAAAATTATTTTAAAGCTGTAGTAGAATCCTTGCAAGACCTGAACAACATAAAAAACAGAAGCCAGAAATATGACAGTAGTGCAAATATAAGTAAAGTGTAAGCCTGCATTAGAAAACCCTTGAGAGAAACAATGTCCCCATAAGCCGGGACCCACTAAACCAGGCCCCAGCCACTGAACCACTCCTGGCTTTGTATTTCTCTTTAAAACAGCCTCTATGGCAAGATAGCTCAGCTATCTAAAGCTCCTGCTTAGGCAAGTTTAGGCTAGGCACAAGGGACCACAGTTCGATCCCTGTCACCACATGCCACATCAGCCTTGCCCTCAGAGTGCGCTGAGCCAGCCAAAAAATTAAAAATTAAGAAAAGTTTTTAAGATAAAATCTCTGACATTATTAAGCTTTTAAAATCTTCAAGAGTAGTGTTACAGGGGCTGGGGAGATGGCTCAGTAGAGTAAGTGCTTGCCTGGCAAGAGCAAGGGCCTAAGTTCAATCCATGGTTCTGCCAAAAAAAAAAAAAAAGTAGTGTTACAGCTCTTTTAGAATTTTTCTAGCAGGAAAAAAAAAAAAGCTTTCTAGCAGGTTTTCTGGCACCTAAAACCCTGAAATCAATCAATCAATCAATCAACCAATCAATCAGTCTTCCAAGAGTGATATGACTCCTGAAAAGATTAAATGTTTGGGTGTATTAATGACTCACTGAATATAAATGTGAAACACCCTGTTGAATATATGATGGAAAAATTGAATGGAGACTTGTGTGTCAGCAAAATGTCAATTACAAACAGTAGGCAATGTCCTTTCTATGAAGGAACTGAAAAGAATACAAGTTATAAAATACTAAAATTCTACTTTTTAAAAATTTAGTATAGGGTCTACAGGGTCTCACTATACAGATTGGACTCAGTGATTCTTCTGTTTTCAGCCTCTCAAATGCTGGGATTAAAGGTGCACACCACCATGCCCAGTCTTAGTTGCTGTCTCAGTGTGCCCTGGGGGTGAGGCTGGCATGGCACAAGTTCTACTTTCAAACATCCGCGACTCAGCTATCAGCCTAATATTGACTGGGCATGATACTCTAAGTTACATTGATTGTTTAACCTGAATACACAGAAAAATTAACATTCAATGTATAGGCTGGGTGTGGTGGTACATATCTATAGTCCAGCACTTAGGAGGCCGTGGGGGAGCATCATTCCAACTTGAGGCAGCCTGAACTACATGAGACCCTATAGAAAGAAAGAAAAGAAAGAAAGGAAGAAGAAATCAGTGTACACAATCTCAAAGATGTGAAAAAGAGTAAGAAATTCTTCAAAGAAATACCAAGTGATTTTACTTTTAAAAATTAGATCATTGATTTTAAAGTAAGTTGTAAGGGCCAGCCAGATAGCTCAGTGGATTAAAACGCCTGCTTAGGCAGGAGCGG
>NW_004525109.1:102079-104101 GCF_000260255.1 Octodon degus
AAATAAAAAAATAAAATAAAATAAAAAAAGATCTGGTGACCAGATTTTATAAGACAGGTGACACTGTTAAACCCCAATCTCCATGTCCTGTTAACTCTGGTCACCAGGTCTTTCCATGTGTCTTGGGCCACCAAAGAGAGGCAGCAGGGACCTGCTGGCAGCACATAGAAAGCTTCATGTGAATGTCCACAGCAGCCTTCTGAGCAGGAGTTGACATATGGAAACAGTGGCCATCTACACTACCTGGTGATTGGTCACCAGGTGATGGCAGTCACCAGGTGATGGTTCCCACAATGGAGTGAGGGTCAGCTGCCAAGAGGGGGCAGTGTGGACACGTACTGCAATGGGGGTGGTTGCTTAGAAATCTGCCTGAGACAATAGCCAGGCACAGAAGGCCACACGTGGTGTGGTTCTGTTTATCTCAGTACCTAGAGCAGGAAAACCCACTGTGACAGAATCTAGGTTAATGGTTGCCTGGGTGTGGGAGGAAAAGAGGAGCAGTTACCAGGGGGTTTCCTTGTGGGGTGATGAAACGTCCCTATGTTAGATAATGGTGTGGGACACACACCTCTGTGAAGGTCTTAAAAACCATTGTCCAGATTCTAAAGGATGAATCGTATGGTGTGTGGATTCCAAAGCTGTGTTCAACATCATCTTTGTGTGTCGGTGAGTTGTGTTTCATAATCAGCCCCACAAGGAAAAGGCTCCATGGGGAGGAGAGGACAACTTCCCAACAAGGGTTTTCAAGGCTGTATCATTTTCATCTTCTCTTTGTTTGAGTCCTGACTTGGAAAGCAGAGAAGGAAGGAAGGAGGGGAAGGAGGGAAGAAGGGACAGAGGGAAGCAGGGAAGAAGGGACAGAGGGAAGGAGAGAGAGAGGGAGAGAAGGGAGAGAGAAAGGAAAGGAGGGAACAAGGAAAGATGGAAGGAAGGAAGCAAGCAAGCTAGCTAGCTAGCTCTACCCTGCACGCCATGGTCAAATCTTTCAGACTAGCTGCCTGGATGTCATCTTTGGAGCCACTAGGGTCAGCAGAAGACATGGAAGCCACTTAATCTATAGAATAGCAGCAAATCAGAGGATTCCTAGAGGTTGCCCTGTACCAAGGGAGATACAGGCTGTGGCTGTGACTCTGCTCTGTAGATACCATCTACATGTGCCAGGTGAGCTGCCTGGTGTGGGGACTGGTGGCTGGGGAAAGAGAGAGGGACAGCCAGGCAAAGGATGGTGAGGTGCTCACCAAGTGGAAGGCAGTGAAGAGACACAAAGGTGGCCTAAAGGTGCCCTGATGCCTGCACCCAAGGCTGACGGCTGCTGTCACAGCAAACCAGCCCTCGGTCCTGCGGGCCAAGGACACTGTGTGGAGACGCTGGTCAGGGTGCTGGCATGAGCCCCACCTCGCTGCATTCTCACCAGGAGTAAGCCAGCCTTTTCCTAGCATGAGGTTAAAAGGTACCTTTACATTTTTACCAACATATTTTATAATTCTGTCTACAAACTTTCTGCTTCAAACACCCACTTGAACTAGGAGCTCACAAGCAATTCTGTTGAAGTGGGGAAAATGTATGTCACAGTCCTTTGTTTTAAGGCATGCAGTTTTCCTGCTTTAACTTCCCTGAAATTGTGATTAGCCACACCATCGAAGGATCCGTTGCACACTCATCTATCTCTTCCTAGTGAGATGGTGTGTGGTTCCATCAGCAATGTCTTGGCTTTGGTGAAAGTGGCCACTTCCTCCAGTCATGACCTGACTCATGCTGTCCCTCCCATGGGCTCTGGCTGCGTATGTTGGGTGGCTTGTCCCCATCCCACACCCCTGTCACCTGTCAGCAGAGAGCCCATGACTCGCTTCTTGTCTCTGCAGGCTTGTCTCTCGCCCATGGACCGCGGCCAGCCCTCCCACCCTTGGTGCTCTAAGTAGAGAAGGACGAGTAGAGCCGCCCTCCCTGGCCTTCTGCTGCAGGTGCTTAGTTGGGTGGCTGTTCCGGAGCTCCCCTGGGTCTCTGTCCGGCTCCAGGCCCTTC
>NW_004525109.1:104701-107255 GCF_000260255.1 Octodon degus
ACAAAGCTGCCTCAGCCTACAAAACCAGCGCCTACAGGGCCCACCATCACCAGGACAGCCCGGAACTCAGTGACACCTGCCCGCCAGGCACCTGCAGGGCAGGAGGTACTGCACAGGTTCCAGCAGCAGTCGGTGCGCCTGCTGACTGAGCTGCTTCGTCTGAAGATGAGAGCTCTGAAGGAGGCTGCATCCGGTAAGGTGCCTCACTGAGCCCCTCACTTCTGGTCAGATGAATACAGGGTAAGAATCCCTCAATTGGGGCTCATAACTCTGCAGTGCCCCCAAACCAGTCCTTTCCAAATGCCAGTGTGACACCGCAGCAGGTGTTGATGGGCTCCAGTCACAACCCAGTTGCCCTGAGAACAGTGAGAACTGTGTGCAGGTGTGCAGGTGTGTAGGAAATGCCAGCCAAACTCATACACAGACCCACAAGCCATGTTACTTTCCCATGCATCTGCTCGTATTCCTAACTCTAAACAAGTCCCAAACCCAAGATGTTTTTGGTCTCCTGGCATTTGGATAAGGGGTGCTGACCCTGGTTATAACCAGTACACACTTCCAAGGGTCATGGGTGGGTTTAGGAAGTGACCTTCCCTCTGCCTCTGCCACTCCCTGTCCTCCCACCATCCTTGCTATTGCCCCAGATCTGCGGCAGGAACAAGAGACAGACCCATGGGACCAGGGTTGACATGTGGGGTCTGTGCAGTACAGATGGTCGCACCACAAATGGGCTCCACATGGGGTCTGCGATGCAGAGGGTTGGTGGCAGTGGTTAGACAGTGTCTAGGTAGCCAGAGCCAGAGGAGTCTGGAACTTGAGGCCTCCACTGAGGGTGTCCTGAGATGAGGCTGGTACCTTATGTGGCATCAGTAATCATGGTCAATGCCACGTTTGTGGAGAGAACGGGAGGCAGTGGGGACAGCAGAGCCCTGGCGCCCAGCTCTCAACTCCAGAGCCCCTCCCTCCCAGGCCCCACACTCATCTCAGGAGCTGAGCTTCTCTCTCTTACCTCCTGAGCTGTTGGCAAAGGTCTGGACATGCCCAGCACACAGGGAGGAAGTGCATTTCCTCTGACCACCCTCTTGCAGGTGTCAATCCCATGGACGTCAACCGGCGCTTTGTGAAGGCCAGCGAGCGCCTGCACATCAGTGCCAAGCAGGTGGCCTTCGACTCCCTGATGGGCACCGCGGGGAGGAGCGGCTACATTGAGGGGGAGATGGGGCAAAGTGAGTGCAGAGGGCCCCCACAAAAGGCCTTTGGGGTGGAGCTTGCTGTCTGGAGGCCAGGGTGGCAGCAGCAAGGATTCCCTGACACCCCCGTATGTGTGCCTGCCTAGGCTGGGCCCCCTGCAGAACATCCAGGTCCTCTTCCAGGCATTCCTTCACGCTGTGCTCTCAACCCCACAGTGAAGGGCCAGTTGTGCAAACCATCCACTGTCCCCTACAAAAATGTCCAGGTGCTGTAGGGGTCTCTGCTGATCCCAGCTCTCCATTCAGCTAGCCTCGCCCATGGGGAGTGGCATCTGTCCCCTGGCCACTCTGCAGAGTCACTGGCCCAGGAGGACTGTGTGTGGATGACAGGAGAGGGTAAATGTGGGCCCAGTAATACAGGGGACACATTGGCATGCCAAGACATTGGAGAGGTGAGAAGGGCCAGGCAGCGCAGCTTGCATACCATACACAGAAGTGAGCAGGGAGACTGGCCCTTAACAGAGTTCAGTAGTATGCCGGGGGATGGTGTGCAAAACACGACCGTAAATGTGTATAGAGGGCCAGGAGACTTCGGCCCCACAGTGCCTGTCACACCACCTCCTTCCTGTTTTTACACAGTGCCTGTGTATGTAAGCACCGGGGAATGAGTCCCTCTCTTAGCAGATGTCACATATGCAGCCATAACATCAGCTGTCTCCATGCATCAGGGCCTCAGCCTTATTCATCTTGTAACAGGTCTGCACAGGGCCCAGCATCTCCTCTTGTTCCCAGCGTGGTCCCAGGACCACCTTGAACTCTCCTCATCTATGGGTTTGTCCTGGATTCCACGTGCGTAAGATCACACAGTGTTCCTCTTGGGTATCTGGTTTACTCCAGTTAGCACAGTGCTCCCCAGTTCTTTCCATGTCTCCATAAATGATAGGATTTCCTTCTTTTAAAGAGCTCAGTAATATCCCGCTATAGCTATGGACCATATTTTCTTTATCCATCTGCTGTCAGATGCCGAGATTGGTTCACAGTCTTGTGAACAGGGCTGCGGAGGAGTAGGGGTGTAGATATCTTTTCTGCACACTGAGTTCCTCTCCTTCAGATCTGCATTGATTGGCAGAGCCAGTGTAGTTCTGTCCTCAGGCTCTGGGAGGACCGTCCATATGGCTCCTGCACAGCCCCACGACAGCACAGCAGGGCTCCCTTTTCCTCACTTTCTGGCCAGCCAGCCCTTGCCCTGTTTCTGCTGAGTGCTCTCCAGACGTGAGGCCATATTTCACTGTGCTCTGGGTCCCTGCTTTCTGGTGATTCACAACACTGAACACTTCCCTCAAACACCTGCTGACCATTTGTAC
>NW_004525109.1:111880-118544 GCF_000260255.1 Octodon degus
AGGCTAGGCATAGCTGGAATTTTCCATCCTCCTGCCTCAGCCTCCAGAGTAGCTGGAGTTACACAGGTGTGCGGCACCGTGCTCGGCTCTGAACCTGAATCTTCAGTGGTTAGATGTTGCCCGGGTGGTGCAGCTCTTCAGGAGAGTGACACATTCTTGGAGGAGATCTGCTTCTGTGGTTGATAAGGAGAACAGACGAGCCTACGTTTCCTCCTTACTGGCCCAGGGTTTACACCAACAGCAGGTGCAGCCCTCACATTGCTCTTACCATATGGCTGCTGTATGTCTGCTGTTGCTCCCAGCTCCAGTGCCAAGTCACTCTTGAGAGACGATGGAGTAGGGGCGTTGCTGCAGGTGGGAGGACCCTAAAGAAGTCCCTCAGCACCCTGGCAGCCCACACTTAGAAAGTGTCTTCTTCCAGGGCCTGGTTGCTTTCAAACAGTAGGACACATTAAAATATCTGGCCAGCCATACCATGGAAACAGGAAATCTGTGGTGTTCTGATTTTAAACCTATTAGAACTTTATACTGAGAAGAAGCACTGCTGTTTCCCTCCCCAGAGCTCCCCATAAACATCTCAGTCACGGGTTTGAACTCGCCCTATCAGCTGATCTACCGGTCTTCTACAAACTGCCTGAGCTTCTCCCTATCCACAGGGAAGGAAACCAAGAAGAAAGCAGGTGACTGGGCCCCCAGTAGCTCTTCCAGCTCACAGCAGAAGGTGGAATGGGGGCTGGGAGAGACAGAGGCCGTCAAGGTGTCCAAATCAGAGCTCTGGTTAGAAGGCTGTGCAGCTGCCCTGGGGGACAGCCAGCTGGGGTCACCAGAGCCCTGTCCTTCTGCACACTGCTCATCTGAAGGTGTCCCATTTCCCATCCCCTCTCTGGCCACAACCCACCCCACATACAGCATGCTATGCTCCGAGAGCACCCTGTGCTGTAGCCAAGCAGCAGATGCTGGCGTTTGTCCAGAGCTGTTTGGACACCCACTAAATCCAGCTGCTTGCAGAGAAAGGTACATACACAGGGGACTCCCTGACCTGCTGATGGGAGGGAGAAAGAGGAGGAAGGGGTAGGTGGTAGGTGGGTGTAGATAGAGGGCAGCTCTGGCCTCACGGGGCTCTGGTGGCCCAGTGAGCCCTGCTGGTGCCCATAGCACAGACATGGGTACCAGGAGTGTGATTTTACTCTGCCACCCATGGTCATGTGACTACCCACCTCAGCCATATGCCCTCCCTGGAAAGATGATTGGTCCTGGATGGGCAGAGATATCCCCATATCTGAGCCACTCTTGCTGTTGTCCCTGCTACTCCCTGTGGTTCCCTTACTCTGCCCCATCAACCCTGTTGTCCCCTTCATCACCAAAGAGTGGCCACCCAAGGACACTCACCTCTGGAGCACAGATGACCTCCCCAGGGATCTGCCAAGCCCTTTCCTACCCCTAGGTGACCCAGATAGGAAACTCATTTTCCTGAAACTCCAATAACCTCTTGCCTCCGACTGCAGGTAGATCAAAGATGCTGGAAGATGCATACAGCACATCCCCCTACCTGCACACAGTGGGCACCTCTCCTGACAACACCATGGAGTTCATCGATCCCTGCCCCGAGGCCCACGAGAAGCTGCAGGAGATGAGTCGCCTCGTGTGAGCATGGGTGGTGGGGTGGGACAGGCATTCCTGGGGAACTCTGTGTGCCCAAAGGACAGCTCAGAAGAGCTGGACCATGCTGAGCCCATGGGCCTGGCACTTCACAGCCCCAAGCCCTTCTGGTCTGCAGAGGAGGCACAGGACAGCCTGGGCAGTGAGGAGCTGCACCCTCGCCTGGCTGCCCTTGGCCCCGCAGCAGCTGCCTGGCTTAGGCACCTTGGTGTGGCACCCACGCTGGGCCTAGCATTTGTTTCTTAACATGATCAGCCATCTGTTCTACTGGAAGAAAACATGCACCTCTCAGAACAAATAAAGAGCATTGCCATGGGTGACTCACAACATTGATGATTTGTGGGTACACAAGGCTTCCCCAGGGACTCACTGTTTCTCTTAGGGCGCAGACCACAGAGAATGCACAAACTAATTTGCATCTCATGCCCAAGTCTCATTGCCACTGGGGCACAGAGTAGAGTATGGGCAGGGACAGCCTTCCTGTCTGTGGTGGTTTGGGGACATACCAGAAAGACTCTTAGCTCCAGAACCTCAGACTCTTGTGGCCCACAGTCCTTATCAGGCCAGTGTTCAGCTAGAGGCACTGCAGCCTTCCCAGTCCCTCCTCAGTGCTGCTAGGGAAGACGAGAGGTAGGTGAGGATGGGAGGATGGGGACAGGTATAAGGGGCATGCTGGTTTCCTTCCCTGCAGAGAGGCTGAGAAGGCCCTGTGGAAAAGGCGAAACGTCTTCTATCCCACGTTTTTTCTCAACTACAAGGCAAAGACGCCCTCTCAGCCAGTGTTGGCTGCCAGAGGGGACTTGCAGGGCTCAGGTGCCCATGCAAGTGTCCACGCCATGGCACTGACATCTGCATCCTGCTCTCACCAGCCTTCTGTCCAGCGGAGCCAGCATGCACAGGACTGGAAGACAGCAAAGAAGGCCTCCAAGATGCACTATGCCTTCCACGACGGGTCTTCCTCTGTGTAATATCCTTTCTCAGTGCCATCTTCATGCCCAGGACCTCCTGGCTCCTTGGCTGTCAGAGAGGCCTTCAGGGACCTCAGTGAGGGGTTGTGCATCCTGGGCACAAGAGCAGCAGATGAAGCCTCAGGTACATTTTGAGTTAGTTTTTCCATGTGATGTGAGATATGGTTGAGTTTCATTCTTTGGATGTCAAGGGCCAGTTGGTCCAGTTTTTCCCCATTGAATGAGTTCCTTAGTCCAAATAAGTAGACTGCAAATAAGTCATATCGCACACTCAGTTGTAATCTGCCAATCTAGCTTGGGTCTGTCCTCAGGCTGTACCCCACTGTCTTTATTATTGAAGGCTTCTATAAGTTTTCATATCAACAAGTGTGAGCCTTCCCAGTGTGCTGTTCCTTTCCAAGACTACTTTGGTTATTTGGTATCTCTTGCAATTCCATATGAATTTTGAGGTCAGGTTTTCCATTTGTGCAGACAGGGCCAGTGATCATGCTAGGAATCCCACTGATTCCACGGATCACTTTGGCCACTAACAGGATTACATTATCTGAGCCTGAACACAACCAGCCCATGCTGGGAAACACTGTGTGAACAATGGGGCTGGGAGGGATGGCAGGAAAGGATGCCAGGTGCAGTAGTGTCAAGAAGACTAAATTACTTAGGAATAGAGCCCAAGGGGGCGCAAGACTTGCACTCTGAAAACTATGGACTATTACTGTAGGAAGCCAGACCTGCATAGGAGTAGGCTACCCAGGTCCATGCAGGGCAACTGACTTTTGTATATTGGCCTTGCGTCCTGTAACTGTGCTAATTTGTCAGCTGTAGGCTTTTTGGGTACATTCTTTCGGATTTTCTATATATTAGACCCTGTCGTCTGCAAGAAATATTTTTACTGTTTTCCCTAATTGGAGGCTTTTCATTTTTTGGTTGCTGTTGTGCCTAGTCAGAGGCTGTGGCCAGCATACCTAGTACAATGAGCAAAATGACAAAAAGCAAGCCTCCTTACTTGTTCTTAATCTGAGAGAACTTTTTCAGTCTCTAACCACTGAGTATGCCGTTGAATATGTTTTAGACCTGTGTGCTTGCCCAGTCTCAGATGTACTCCATAGGTGGCCTTTATTATCCTGAAACAGTCTCCTCCTATGCTGAATTTGTTGAGTTTCTCTTTTTTAGCACAAAAGAGTGTTGGACTTTGTCAGATGCTTACTATTTATTTTTTAATGTATTTTAGTACAGGGTCTACAGGGTCTCACTGCATAGATTGGACTCATAGTGATTCTACTGTTTTCAGCCTCCCAAGTGCTGGGATTACAGGTGCACGCCACCATGCCCAGAGGCCATCTCAGCGTTCCCTGGGGGTGGAGCCAGTATGGCACACCAGGGGCTCAACCCTGGCTGCTACGCTCTGCCTAAGCAGGCCCTTTAGTCTGCTGAGCTATCTGGCTGGCCCTAGATGCTTATTACTGATCAATTCAGGTGACTATGTGTTCACCTTTATTCCATTGCTATGGTACATTGTGTTGAGTGGTTTTGTAGGTGAACAACCTGCATCCCTGGGCAAACCCTGCTGGGTCTTCACACACAATTCTTTAATATGCTGTTGAAGATTGTGTGTGTGTGTGTGTGTGTGTGTGTGTGTGTGTGTGTGTGTGTGTACACGTGTGCGAGCAAGGGACACTGGCCTGAAATTCTCTCATGTCTATGCTGGGCTTGGTGTCAGGATAGCACTGGCCTTGTAGACCAGGGGAGGAAGTGTTCAGGTCTTCTCTAACTTTGGATGTTGGTGAGGAGGATTGAGGTTAAATCCCTTTAATATGCTTGGTACAGCTCACCAGTGAAGGCAGCTGGTCCCAGGCTCATCTTTGTTAGATTTTTGTTTGTTTTTCTTCTCTCTTTACTTGCTCTATATCTGCTCTAATCTCTTCAATCATATTTGGTAGTTTTGTGTTTCTCGGAATTTGTTTCCTCAAAGTCATCTAACTTTTCGGTATAGAATTATACATTTTTTCTTTATAATCTTCTGTATTTCTGTGAGGTTAGTAGTACTGTTCCACCATTGTTTCTGATCTTAGGAATCTGAGTCCTCTTTTACATATTCAGTTTTGTGGGTTTTATTGATCCTGCCAAAGAACCAACTTTCAGCTTCATTAGTTCTGTATTTCTGCATTATTTTGCCTTTCTCCATTCTAGTTCCCCCTATTTCCCTCCTCCCAGCTTTTCTATAACAGAAGATCCCTCCATCTCCTAGTTGATATACTTCAGTTTGTTAGCTGCCCAGGTATTAGTTCTGGTTACAGTTCCTGCCACTTTTATTTCTTAGAAATGGCTGGCTACTGTGATGCACAGTTGGTCACTTTGATGCATATCGTAAGAACCAGTCCCCAATTGACAAGCTATTCTGCCTCTGTCCTTCCTGCTTGCTTATCCCTTGTAAGCCCTAGACCACCAGAGATCAGGGTTCTGATATTCTGGGAATAATCCCAAACAGTGCCTGTCGATGTAAATAAATATGCCTCCAAATCCTGGGGGGTGTTTTGATGTTTCTGTTTGACATTGCATCTGGTCCATCAGCCGGGAAGACCTACCATGATGACTTCTTTGGTCATGGGCCTCTTCGACAGAGCAAGGACCTCTCCAGGTCCTGATGGGAAGGTGTACCCTGGAGATTTCTAAGGTCCCCTCAGAGGTCTAGAGGAGGATTCCTGGATTACTGCTTGAGTGACTCACATTGAACCCCAAAAGGAAGAGGAGGCAGTCTGTCTGTTTGCCTGTGTGATTCCAGTAAGAATCACTGGGGGTACCGCAGTTAGTATGTTTTTCATCCTGCTCAATTTGAGTGGAAGGGGAGTCTCATCAACTCTCTTTAGTCAGGACCACCCTCAAGGGAAGAGGGTTGGAATGTGTAATCTCTGTGTGTCTGCTGAATGATGGTGTGGATGAGTAGAATGGACAGCTTAAGCAGTAGGCTGCTCCACTGTGCTCCAAGACTGGGAAGCCCTGGTTGTGGTGGCTGATTGGGCCCTCACCTGAGATTCAGTGGCATTCAATGTATGGTATAACAGATGTCTCAACCCTCCTTAGCTAAGCTGCACCTAAGTCCTCACAAGGGATGCAGCCAGGTGGGCATCTGAATGGTCTCTCTCTGAGGGGCCCCCACCCTATGCTGTTACCCCATCATTCAAAGGCACACAACCCACACCTAAGAAGTCAGAGATGGGAACTATTTAGTCCAAACTCACAGTCCCTGACTGCAGGAAAAAGGGTTTTTACAGAGTTGAAAATGAAACCGAAACGCTGTTTAAGTCTCAAAAAAAGAAAAGGAAAAAAGAAGCCCATTCTTCCCAAGAAGTCCATCTTTGCACCCTCGTTGGCCATCACAGTTGCTGCCAACGCCTATAGCTTCACTTTCCACTCCCAGCTCCTCCTCTTCCAGCTAGCTGAACTGGTTCCAGTATCCATTGCCCGCATTAGGCCCCAGAGGCCCTCCCCCGAGCCTTCTGCCATCTTGGTGCCATCTACTACCCACCTGAAATGACTGTCAGCAACGTTTTCTGAGTTTCAGTGAAAAAATGTGACTATCATCCCTGAGGAATGAGTTGCCAAGGCGTTTCCAAAGATCACCCGCTTAGAGACACCCAGTCAAGTGCCTCTTAAAGACATCAAAAAGGAATATAAAAAGTCCATCAACCACTGTTACCCAGAAATTGAAAAAAGAAAAGAACCTGATGTTGATAATAAGTCCAGTTTGATTGATGACCATACCCTTGGGCTAGGAGTTATAAGGGCTATGGACAAAAAATTTTAAAATGTCCCCTCCATCTGAGAGACATCTGACTATCCAGACCCACCTCAATCTGAACCTCTTCCAACCCTATTGGGCCTGGATGGATAGGATAGGCTGAGTTCTATCAAATTGAACCCCTGAGAGCCTGTGATCATTGCAAAAGTTGGGGATAAACCTGTGACTTTCCTGGTAGACAGTGGAACAGAACTCTCTGTCTTCAAAGGGTCCCCATGCCAAAGTTACCATCACCAGGACA
>NW_004525109.1:118644-123129 GCF_000260255.1 Octodon degus
CCCGCTTAGAGACACCCAGTCAAGTGCCTCTTAAAGACATCAAAAAGGAATATAAAAAGTCCATCAACCACTGTTACCCAGAAATTGAAAAAAGAAAAGAACCTGATGTTGATAATAAGTCCAGTTTGATTGATGACCATACCCTTGGGCTAGGAGTTATAAGGGCTATGGACAAAAAATTTTAAAATGTCCCCTCCATCTGAGAGACATCTGACTATCCAGACCCACCTCAATCTGAACCTCTTCCAACCCTATTGGGCCTGGATGGATAGGATAGGCTGAGTTCTATCAAATTGAACCCCTGAGAGCCTGTGATCATTGCAAAAGTTGGGGATAAACCTGTGACTTTCCTGGTAGACAGTGGAACAGAACTCTCTGTCTTCAAAGGGTCCCCATGCCAAAGTTACCATCACCAGGACAACTGAGATTCTTGCCTCTCACCCTTGCCAGGCACAAACTTGCAGCCTGAGGGGATGTCTCACCAAACATGAATTCTTACATAAGCCAGTCTCCATACCTCTTCTGGGAAGAGACCTCCTCTTCAAAATAGAAGCAACCATCTTCTTTGCAACAAGCCAGTCAGCCTCCCTTTCATTTAACCAAGAGGAAGATGATGCCTGCATTAGTCTGAGATGGATAACTACAATCTTGAAATTGTGAAAACTCTCCTCTTACTATGAGCTGAGACTTGTCTCAGGGCCTGACCATCAACCATGCCACCTCACTGCATCCCCCATTGCTGTCTGATGTCACAGGAAGCACAAACAGGCATTGAGCCACACATCAGCCTAAAAGACTGTTAATCACCTTGGGCAAGATCTTCATGTGTTACAGTTTGTGTCTAGTTGTCCCCCCAAAGCCTCATGTAGTCATGGGGGTGCTTCTGGAGTTTATGATTGATTCTTGATCCAAGGCTGGGATTATGAGTATGAGCACCCAGAGGCCGATACTCTGCATTACAGTGTAAGGAGAGAAGAAAGGCTAGCTAGATGCCTGAGCTAGTGCCACTCCCTTGCTCTCTTGCTCTTTGCCGCTGCCATGAAAGGTTGGTCTCTGCCATATGCCACTCTGCCTTGGAACCAGCTGACTATGAACTGAAACCTCCACTAATTGTGAGCTAAATAAACCTTTCCTTCCTTCATTTTGGGTGTCAGATATTTGTTCCAGCAATGAGAGAAGAGTAACCAAGATACCATGCCATCACCAATGCAGCCATCACCTTGCATTCTGTGGTCCCAGACATCCTTTGGACTGTCAATTGCCACAAGAGTTTGGGAACTCTCCCACTGTTTTCAGGGAGGCTCTAGCAACAGGTTTGGCTCCAGAACCACCTGTCTCTCTGTCCCTTCCAGCTTCATCATGGTCCCCTGAGAAAAAATACAAAGCTTCAAAACTGCAAAATGTCTATAGACTGTCAATGTATCAGTCAGGTTTAACTAGAGGAACAGATATAACACAAGATGTACAAATGTATAGAAATAACAAGATTGGCTTATGATGGTCAGCCACAGAGTTGGATGAGGAAGTGTGCAGAGGGCATCTGTATACTGGACCGAAGGACTCAGTCCAAGGTCTGGAGCTCACTGCAGTGTTCCATGCAAGTCCCTTTCAGAAGCCCAGTGGGTCTGTGATGGAAGGCTGATGAGTCTACACCAGAAGGCTGAAGGATCAAAGACAGAGGCTGAAGAGTCTGCACTACAAGCCAGGAGACAGTGTCTAAGCTCACTGCAAAGACTGGAGCTCCCCTAAAGAAAATAGAAGGCTCCATCCTTCCTTAGTTTTCTTTTATATCCTTTAAGTGATGAGTCACACTAGGGTGGGGCATTTACATCCTAGGGTGTGGAATTGCTGAGCCAATTTAATGACACTTTTAATTTCTCAAGTTGATAAAATCAATCAACCAACCACTACAATCAAACTGCTACAATACACCCCTCCTGCCTGTAAAGCCATTTCATGATCTCCAAGCTGCCAATACTGCTTCCATTACCCTCCAGGTATGTTGCCTCAGTCCTCTGCCACCCACAGCCTGCTGGTACATCTGCCTGGACCTAAGGAATGCCACCGTCTGCCTTCGCATGTCTCCTATCAGCCAGCCCCTCTTAGCCTGTAAGTAGAAAGACCCCAGTTCTGGACTCAAAGCTCAAGTGACCTGGACTCAACCTCCCAGAGGTTCAAAAACTTATTTGTTCTCTTTGCAGAATCCCTCACAGCTGACCTTGCCAGTTTTCCAGCAAGAAATACTACTAAACTTCTGATTAATGACACCCAAACTGCCTGCTAGAAAGACACACAAGCTCTGCTACAATATCTGGCAGAAACTTGTTACAAGAAAGACACTCCACAAATTTCTCGGAGTTGCTGGCTTCTATAGAATCTAGATCCTTGAGTTCACAAAAACGATGATGCTTACACAGGCTGTCAGCCCCTGGGATCACCCAGTGGCCTACTGTACAAATAAATCTAGTTGTTAAGGGCTGACTCCTCCTCCCTTTACCTTCATTCTCTAATAGCGACTATCCTTCTGATCAAGAAAGCTGACAAGCTCATCTTAGGCCAAGATCTAACTGTCCAGGTGCCACATGCAATACTGGACCTCCTGAATAACTGTGGCTACTTACCTCAGTCCTTGCTCTGCCTTAACTCTCTGGACAATTGCCCTGAGAGAATAAAAAATAACCAGTAAGGCCATTACAAATCACACAAGGGAAACAAACCACAAACTCCTGGTAGGAATTTTTAGTCTTGAGAACCTTGGCTAGGGCCCATCCAAGGACCACTGAGAGCCCAACGCTATTACTCCTATTTGGTCTTTGTCTCTGAAGATCACATGTGGTATGCCCAGCAAAGATTTGCCAGGCAAACCAAAAGAGAGGGGAAGTGTAGCAGAAAATGCTCCTCCCAGCCAGGATATTTCAGCTTGTTATCTGTCCAGGCAATAGTTCCAGTTCCAGTTCTTGTCACTTTTATTTCTTAGAAAGGACTGGTCACTGTGATGCACAGCTGGTCACTACAATGCATATTGTAAGAACCAGTCCTCAACAGACAACCATTCTGCCTCTACTGCTTGCTTATTCTATATAAACTCTAGACTACCAGAGATCAGGGCCTGATATTCTGGGAATGACCCTGAGCAGTGCCCATTGATGTAACTAAATCTGCTTCCAAATCTTGGGGGGTGTTTCAGGGTTTCCGTTTGCTGAAGATTTGCTTTAGTCTTCTTTTCTAGGTCCTTTAGGTTTATTGTTGGGTTAATGGGATCTTTGTTTCCTGTTAAGGTGGGTATTTCTAGATGTAAATTTCTCTTTGATCATTGTCATCTTCTCTCACAAGGTTTGGTCTGTTGAAATTTGTTGAGTTTCTTGAACATGTAAATTTATACCTTTCACTAAATTTGGAGAGTTCTGTTTTCTTTCTCTGTCTCTTTCTTCCAGGACTCCCAGTAGGCATGTATTGGTATGTTTCATGGTCTCCTATAGGTCCCAGAGGCTTTATTTTTTAAATTTATTTGTCTATTTTTTTTCATCCTCCACACCCCCTAGTATGCTTTTTATTTTTTGAGACAGGATCTCCCTAAGTTGCTAAACTGCCTAGGCTCATTTGAACTTTTGAGCCTCCTGTCTCAACCTCCCAGAGTACTGGCATTATAGGGTATTTTCATTCTGTATTCTTTCTGCTCTGCATTCTGCATAATTTCACTGATAATGCCTTTATATCTACATTTTCCTCCTCTTGCTTTAACCTGATGTGAGCCAGCTTAGTGATATTTTCCTTTCAGGTACTGTATTATTCACCTCCATATTCTTTATTAGACTGCTTATTAAAATTTCTGTGTATTAATTCCTTTTTTTCTAGCTCATTAAGAAAGAATGAATGGCTCAGTGGAATAAGTGCTTCCCTGGCAAGCACAAGGGTCTGATTTCAATCCTCGGTTCCGAAAAAAAAAAAAGAAAGAATGAGAGGAGGGTAGACTCCACTGCCAACCACTGAACTTCTTCTGTCTGGAGTACTTCTTCTAAAATTTCCACATACAAGACAGAGCTACCAATACTATGGCCTGTTTGATTAGGATCCTGGCTTCCTTGCCCTGTATTAGCCAGCCTTTTTCTTGCTGAGTCACATTATCTGATGCTCACAGTTTATAGGAGGAGATGCTTAATTTGGCTCACAGCTCAGAAGATTCAGCCCATGATTGGCTGCCCCAAGGTAGATACATGGCAGAGAGCATAGTGGAGCAAAGATACTTAGTTCTTGGCTGCCAGGAAGCAGAGCAGAGGGATAGCACCAGAGAGGAAGAGGTGAGGGACCAGATATAGACCCCAAGATCACACCTTCATGGCCCACCCAGACACACCCTGAGTGTGTTCCACCAATTCCTCAGGTAGATTCCCAAGCCAGTCAAGTGTTCACTCCACCTTACCTGTCATGAGACCCCTTAACTAGGAGAATGGGCAGGGAGACATTGCTCACTCTCCTCATTGGCTA
>NW_004525109.1:123989-125799 GCF_000260255.1 Octodon degus
CTCAGTGTGCTTCCCTGAGTACTGACACCTTAACTACTGGTCATTTTCATGGGAGAACATTTTTATTTTCACCATGCTAGGGATTAGACCCAGGATCTCACATGTGCCAGGCACACAGGCTACCACTGAGCCACATCCCTGGGCCCCCACAGAAGGAGTCATTAGGGGAGAACAGTGTCTGGTACCAGGAATGGGTGGTAGAGAGGCATTCTTGCCAGCTCAAGGTTGATTTTTTTCCTGGTTTCTCATCAGGAGCCATTCTTGGAAAGGATGATTTATTCTCATGTTATAGATATCCTAGTTCCCATTTCAGGGCTTGAATTCTCATGTGCTTAGGCTCCTGGGTTTGACTTGACATCGTTCTCTCCCTGGCCCCTGTCTACAGACCTCCACAGCCTCGGGAGATGCCAAGGGGCCACAGGCCATCCTAGGCAGGGAAAGCAGGGTACCTATAGGTCTCCATGTTTCTCAAGCCTGGAGCAGATGCTCCCAGCCTGCACAGACGTGGGCTCCTGTCAGGGCCTGACAGCAGCTCTCCCCACCATGTCTCCCAGATGCCCCTTCGTCTTGGTCTTGGATGAGGAAGGCAGGACCACCTATGACCACAAAGGCTATGTGGTCCACAAGTGGAGCTGGATGTCCAAGACAGAGACCTTGCTCTCCCTAGAGTACAAGGTAGAGTACAGCACCACTGGGCCGGGGACTGGCCAAAAGCCAGGGATCCTGCCCATCAGGCATCCTGGATTGTCAGGCTCAATTGGTGGGTGGTAGCCAGGGTGGGTTGAAATGCACTGTCTACCACATACAGCAGCTGGTGGCTGCTGTGTTGACCTGCTGTGGGAATAGTTAACCTTATTTAATTTTTATTATTAATGTCATTATATTTTTATTGTACAAATACCCTTTACTTTATGAAGTAACATTTATAGTAATTGATAGCTCTATTTTTAACGTTGGTAAGTCTCAATATCAGTTCTTGTTTTCATAATTTTACTGCTTATGAAATAAAAAACCTGGAAGTCAGATGGCAGAGAGACCTAAAGTTTTTTTATCCATTTGGTTGTTCAGATAGCCATTCATTAAAGATATGTTAAATAATAATGCTGATTTTTTTAAATATGAAGTTTATTAATGGAGCTGTTGAGTGCACTTGCCACTCTTAGGACAGAGCATCCCATCACTGGCACTACTGGAATTGTGGGAAGTATACTACTTTGTTAGAACTTCATTGTAGGATGTTTTGCAGGGTTCTACTAGGTGCCTGCCAGCTGTGACAAGTCCCGTCTTCAGACAGTGCTACATTTAGCATCTAAGGGGCAGAATTTCCCCATAGGGAATAGAAAGGTAATCAAGACCCCAAAAAGAGCTCAAAGGTTCAAAGAAGTAACCAAGCACAGGGAAGCAAGGACGGGAGCTGCAGGAGATAAGGGCACACTTAGATTGAGATACAGAGAAAGACCACAGAACACAGAATGCACCCAGCTTGGCCCGAGAAGGGGCCCCAAAGAGAATGCTCTAAACAGAATCATTTGGGGTGTTGGTGATTGCCTGCCTCTGCCCCTGGTATGTCCTCTTTAATGGCCACTGGGGCCTCACCCTTAGACCACAGTCCTCTGGGTCACACCTCACTCAGATTTCTCTCCTCCATGCTGCCCAGCCCAGGAGCTTAGTGGTCATTAGCAGTCAGCTCCATGATGAAGCAGTAGTGGCTGTTTGCACATCAGAATCACCTCTAAGGGGGCTGGAGAGATGGCTCAGTGGTCTAAAGCACCTACTTAGAACAAGCTTGGCAAGGCATCAGGGACCGCGG
>NW_004525109.1:126579-130049 GCF_000260255.1 Octodon degus
AGTGAGGGAGAAGGGAAATGTACAGGGCAGCACAGACAGCACCTGTAGAGGGTTGGTGCTGGACCAACTGAGCCATCTTCAAGTTCACAAGAGCTTCTTGTGAAGGGAAGTTGGGGTGGAGGGGGTAGGATGTGTGGTGAGGTGAGAAGCACTGGGTGTCAGCCTGGGGGCATTGCCCTGCTGTCTTGGACGGATTTGTTTTTACCCACGTAATGACTGTTTCTGATATTTGTCATTCCCCCTAGAAACTCAAGTTCCCCTCTGTTACCATGTTTCTCCAACATGAACTTCTTGTGGTATTTATTGAAGTACAGTTCCCCTCTGTTACCATGTTTCTCCAACATGAACTTCTTGTGGTATTTATTGAAGTACAGATCTATAGGCGACACCTCTGTTTTCTTTTATGTAAGAATCTCTTGATTAAATGCTATTTTTTGGTGAGTATGGAATTCTGGGTTGGCTTTTTTCTTTTATTATTTTAAAGACATCATTCCACTATGTCCTTCATAGTTTATTGTGAGAAGTCTGTTGTTATTCAACTCACAGCTCATTTTGTCTAGCTGCTTTTAAGATACTCTTTTCCCTTGGCTTTTCTATGTTGATGCTGTGTCTAGGTGTGGTTTTGATCATGTTTATTCAATTGAGTGTTTTCTGAGCATCTTGAATTAGTAAATTTATAAAAATTAATATCATGGGGCTGGCCAGATGGCTCAGTGGTCTAAAGCACCTACTTAGAACAAGCTTAGCAAAGCACAGGGACCGTGGTTCAATCCCCAGCACCACATGCCAGCCAGCCCCGCCCCCTGGTGGGCTGAGCTGGGCCCCCCCCACAATAAATAAATAAATAAACTTTTAAAAAAATTAATATCAAATTTGGCAGAGCTAAATCTTTTTTTAAATTTTTTTTTCATTTATTTATTTAGTGTGTTAGTGTGTGTGTGTGTGTGTGTGTGTGTGTGTGGCCAGCTCAGCCCACCAGGGGGCGGGGCTGGCTGGCATGTGGTGCTGGGGGATCGAACTACGGTCCCTGTGCTTTCCCAAGCTTGTTCCAAGTAGGTGCTTTAGACCACTGAGCCATCTGGCCAGCCCCAAAATTTTTATTTTATGTATTTATTTATTTTTTATTTATATTTTTTCCTTCGGAACTGGGGATTGAACTCAGGCCCTTGCGTTTGCCAGGGAAGCGCTTATTCCACTCAGTCGTCTCCCCGGCCCCTCTAAATCTTCTTTAGATAAAAATTGCTTTCCTCTCTCCTTTCTTTTGGAGACTCCAATTATATGTATTTTATACCTTTTGATATTGTTCCAAAGCTGCTTCAAGCTGTTTTGTAATTTCTCTTGACCTGTGTGTCTCCAACTTCACTGGTCTCCTTCTGTCATCTCCATTCTACTATAATGTAATTCTTAAGTAATTTTTAAATTTCAGTTATCAGTTCTAGAATATCCATGTAATTTTTCTATGCTGGCGTTGAGAACTTGCTGTTTTATAATTCCTTACAAGTATATTTTTCTTTATCTCTTTGAATAAATTAGCTGTCTTAAAGTCCTGAAAGTGGTAATACCATGTCACATCAGTCAGGGTTGCTCTCCATTGCTTTGACAATCAGTTGCTGCTCCCTGGCTGTGCACCTGTTGAGCAATTTTGGAATTGTAGGTGAATACTACAACTGTTATATTATGAGATCTCTGAATTATGATGAGCTTCTTTGAAGATATCCCATTGTTGTTGTAATAGGCACAGTATTTAGTTAGACTTAAACACATGTCTCATTGGCAGTGGGTAGCAGCTCAGGCAGTTTCTTTATTATTTACCCTGCTTGTGTGTGGTCTAGGGATCAGTCAGAGATGTGAGTGGCTCAAATGTACTCAGGGCTCTCCTGACTGTCCCTCTGGGATTTTCTGTATGTGCTCCCATGACCATGGCCATCCTACACTGTGCCTATGGGTTCTGTAGCCAGGCAGGTGGTAGACTTCAGCTGTGACTGTGGCCCACCTTCAAGCCAGAGCTGGGAATTGGAAACTCATCCTATACTGCTTCTTTAAGTTTGGGCTTGTCTGGATCGAGAAGGCTGAAGGCGTAAATTCATGTGTGAGGTCCCCAGAGAAAACACACAGAGACAGATATCATCAATACAGCAATAGCAGGGAGCAACCAGAGGAAGGGCTCAGGAGCAGCTTGCATCTTTATTGGGTAATGTACATAGATTATTTCAATGTTTACACTCTTACATAGTGCTGTAACCAGCTCATACATGTTTACCTGGTCTAAGTCATGGTTACATAACTATATCCCACCATGTGAGTGTGCTAGACAGTGGAGTCATGCCCTCAGGTATCCTTAGACACCCCTGAGCTTTAAGGCAGTCTGAGTGGGGCTCCTGCTTTTGTTCACTTCTCTGAGCCTTTGGGTAGTTGTATTGTTTTCAAGCTTATAGTCCTCTGTGGGAAGGTCAGCCTGTTAGGGGCTGGCTCAGCTGTGCTGAAAATGTAACCAGCTGTAGTTTTTACTCTGCAAGTAGGAATGCTCAGCCCAGCCTCTGTGGAAGCCTGGCAGGAGAGGGGAGACCAGTGGGTGGTTATGAGCCAGATTTTTTTTTTTAAATTTATGTGTGTGTGTGTGTGTGTGTGTGTGTGTGTGTGTGTGTGGCCAGCTCAGCCCACCAGGGGGCAGGGCTGGCTGGCATGTGGTGCTGGGGGATTGAACCGTGGTCCCTGTGCTTTGCTAAGCTTGTTTTGTTCTAAGTAGGTGCTTTAGACCACTGAGCCATCTCACCAGCCCCTATGAGCCAGATTTGACCTGCTAAAAATGTTGGTCACATTGTGAAAGGGTCATTACAATGAAAGAATGCTATGGCATTCTGACACAGGATGTAGGCATAGATGAGCACTGGAGGAAACACCAATGTCTCCATGACGGGGTGTGAAAGGAAGCAGAAATTTTCCCAGAGGACCAGTGACTGCTGTGGTTTCAGAAGTGCAATTTGGCTCTGTTACTATGACATGGGTCCTGATCTGGGCAAGAGATTGGGGTTGACAGGTAGGATGTGACAGGCTTGTTAATGACCTCTGCTCTGGGTTTGTAGAGCACCCACTTTTGGGGCACTGAGAGGACAAGGAGAAACCACACAGGCAGCAGGGTGATAAATAACAGCAGCACTATGTTGGCTCCATGCATGTTTATCTCATGGACTATGATCGGAGCCCTCACGGAAGGAGTCTATTCTGGTCCCCACCCACACCAGGGGTGCTGACAGCCTTCCCTGCGATGCCCCACTGGGTAGTGGCGGTGCCAGCTCTCCAGCTCTGCCCTGCCGAGCAGCCTGAGCTCTTGGCCACAGCTCCACGCTGCGCCATGAGCGGAATGGGGAGGGCAGTGCTGCCTGGACATGAGACTGAGGGGCGAGATGGAAGATGTCACACACCAGTCCACATCTTTGGGGTGGAGAGCACACAAGCACCCACACTGCAGA
>NW_004525109.1:130854-134129 GCF_000260255.1 Octodon degus
AAGACACAGGGCTTCACTCCTCAGCCTTCCAAGTGGCAGCTCAGTTCTGGCAGATGCATGGAAAGAGCTTATCTTGGCCCCAGGTTGAAAGTGGCCTCAGTCTTGGGCTTTTAGCAGCTCAGAAGTGACGGGTGGGGCCCGAGGGCAGGGTCCCTGAGCATGGTTTCTCCACCTGCAGGTGAATGAGCAGCTGAAGCTCAAGGTGTTGGCGCAAGACTCCATCGTGGTCACCTTCACATCCCTGAATGAGACAGTGACACTCACTGTGTCAGCCAAAAACTGTCCCCACAAGATGGCACTGGAAAAGCAGGTAGGACACAGTGGCTGATGACCGGTGCTTACCACTTCCACCCCAGATCTTGTCACCTCTGCAGCCCTGCCCAGGTCCCCCGTCCCTTGCTGTGTCACTTGGAGCCTGGCCTTAGCTCTGCCTCCCTGTCCTCTGGGGTCCTGCAGGATGGACTGCCTTTGAGCATGAAGAGAGAGCAAGTCAGCACTAGAATGAGAAGCCTGGCACACACAGCTCCAGTTTGGCTCATTTTGGCCCTCAAGGGTCCTCCAGTCTCCCCACCCTCGGTGCTCCTCGGGGTTACATCTATTCTCAGAGCTTCTCTCCATGGGATCAAGATGACCAGAGCTTCATATCTCTCCAGCAGGGTGCCTCCCATACACAAAGTCCTGGGCTCTGGCTTGAGCCCCACACCATGGAGAGGAAGGAGTGGGAGAAGAAGAACTGAGATGGTCCCATGGGCAGACCGGAGTTTGAGCCATCCTTAGGCAGTTGGGGGTGTGACCCACCCCAGGCAGCAACCAGATGGAGGGGAAGCACTGTCCTCAGGATCCCTGAGCTTGCAGAGGGGTGTGGCAGGACAGGAAAGCCACCAGTGTGCCCCTCCATCCTTGTGTGTGGCCAGGTTGGGACCCCCTCCATTGCTCAGCCCTTGGCTGAAAAATCCTCCATCTGCTTCTGTGTACAACTCAGTCTCCTCACCAGGCTGGGTATTCCTTGGGTTCTTCCAACACCAGCAAAGGATGACTTTATATGACACACATCATCGACCAGGTCCAGGAGGGACCAGTTCTTGGACCTCCTGCATACGCATATAGAAAATGACTTTTATTCTGCAGCCTCCTCCATATGCTTTAAATCACCTCAAGATGACTTATAAGCATCAGTGCAATAGAAATGTCGTGTAAATCACTTGGAGAATGGCTGACACTGACAAAGGATCTATAATCTGAGGTACAGGGTCTCAGGATAAATCCTGAGGGGATTTCACTGACCTTATTAGACCCAAAAGCTACAATTCTTGTTGAATAGGTCTTGCTTTATCTTGGTCTTAACCATCCAGCAGAAAAGTATAAAAACGACGTACAAGAAGTAAAGCCATGGTGTTATGTTGAGCTGTAGGGGACTCAGGTCAACAACTTCTGACATTGCCAGTGAAGTGGAAGACACAATACTATTATGGACTACTGGACTCTTTTAGAATATTTTGATGAGTTCACGTACCTTTAATATTTAAATGATGGAACTAAACAAAAAAAAAGGGATGCAGATTAATGACCATTTTGTATCTGTGTATTCAAAATAATAAGGATAGCTACATAGCTATAATCTCTTAATTCATTGAGTAGAGGGATTTGTTCTAATAGTGTTTGTAAATAGGATATCATGTCTGCATCTTGTACAACAAATAACCACTGGGAAGACAGTATGCAATGTGTTAATTATTGAAACTGTCCTACCAAGTTGATTTGAAACTGTCTCATTGCTATTTGTTTCTCAATAAAATTATGGGAAAAAAAATCACTTGGGGAAGAAGAACAAAACATCTATATGAGTTCAGTCCAAGTGTCATTCTCCTTGCATAAGTTCAGTCCAAGGTGGCCTGGATCTGAAGGTGCAGCCCCAAAGAACAGAGGCCAACGGTGCATTCTAGGGTTCCTGGTTAGAGACTGGGAGACCAGTTCTTCCCTCCTCTGGGTCTCAATGGATCCTACAGGAACTGATGCCAAATCACCATCATGGAAGGAACTGGACAAGGTGCAGAGGACACATAGTCCCTATGTCGCAAAGGCCCAAGAGAAATGTCCCTAAGGGTGCTTTGTGGGATGACTCCGAGGAGTAGGGGCCACACCTCCCACTTGCCCAGGGCTGGTCCCACATACACAGTGCACAGAAGAATTGCAAATGTGCCCTTTCCCTCTCCAAGATGTCCCAGCCTGGATGATGAGTTGTAAAAGCTGAGCAGGAGGGTCCGGCTCTGGGATGTCTACTCTAGCCCATCCTACACTCAGGGAGCCTCAGATTTGGCAGGGCCATGCAGACATTTGGCCACAACTGCACAGGGACACAGGGACACAGAAGAGGTGCACATCAGGACATCAAGATGAGCACAGAAGAAAATGCTGTGCACTCTGGAAGAAGAGCCTCACACCTGCTTTACCAGATGCTTTCTGCAGCACACTTTACCTCCACCACTTCATTCGTAGGTCCTGGAGACATTCCTCTGCACTGCAGCAGGCAGCATGGCTTCCAGGGAGTTAGAGATGAAGCTGTGCTCGCTCTGGGCTCTGATGAATGTTCTCAGTAAGGAAGAGGCAAACGCTTCTACAGCATAATCCAGCCAGATCCTTGAGGCATGGCGATCAGAGGGTGTCATGATTTGTGTCTAGATGTCCTCCCAAAGCCTCTGAAGTCATGGGGGGTAGATTTTTGGAGGTAGCTGAATCTAGAGTTTGTGACTAACTCTGACTTCATTGACTTCATAGTACAATGCTGGGATGAAGGTGCTGGGATTACAGTTGAGTGATTGCCAGATTGCTCCAGTTACTGTACTGGCACCACCCTAATCCCAGCAGTTGGATATGATGAAGGGGAGAAAGAAGCTTGTTTCCCCCTTTTGCTGATGCTTGTTGCTTTTTCTGTTTTCTGCCACCGTGAACTGTTGCTCCTCTGTCATGTGCCACACTGTCCCAGAGCCATGTAATTATAGGTTGAAACTTTCACAAGTTGTAAGCTAAATCTTTCCTCCCTTTGGGTGTTGGGTATTTTTTCGTCAGCAATGAGAGAAAGTTCACTAAGACAAAGGGGTACTTGGGGGCTGTGGGTATGAGAAGAGAAAGCATGCAGGAAGAGGTCTCCCAAAATACCAGGACACACAATGTTGAGGGTTCGACCCGCACTGCTGCCACAAAGAGAAAGAGTCATGGACAGGAGCTGGGCTTAGTGATAAGATGAAGCCCTGGGTTCCATCCCCAGCACCAGGAAG
>NW_004525109.1:134679-135236 GCF_000260255.1 Octodon degus
GTCAAGGACATACTGTGTGCGAGGTCATACTTCTGCACTGCATGAAAACTATTACTGGAAAGGAAGAATGCATTTCTTTTTTCTGTCCAAGGCAGTTGACATCAGGTAACTCCATCCTCATCAGATAGCCATGATGCTCTGTTCTCTGGCAGTTGCCATCTGGGGGGCTCTAAAAAGTGGGATGCAGCTGAGGACCAGGATGCATACCTTAGAGACCCCAAGCCATGAAGAGAAGTCACTCGGAGTCCCTGCTAAGCTTCCTGGCTAGGGGACTCTGCTCTCCAGCCTGTATGGCTCTCCTCAGTACAGGCATCTCCAAGGCTCAGGGACAGAAGGGCATGGAACAACCTCCTCATGGCCTATTTTCATTTCATGCCAAAATGATCATACTTTTATACCCAGCGCTACGTAGACATAGGATTAGAAATAATTCTTCCTTTCCAAAATGTTTCTCATGTGGCAGCTAAACCTTTACAAGCAGCTTGCTGGCATCCAGCATCCAGCATGGGTATCCACCAAGGGACTTTCACAAAGGCCTGAGGGCAGGAGGAGGCTGA
>NW_004525110.1:0-1864 GCF_000260255.1 Octodon degus
TTCTTTGTATTGTTTTCTTCATCTCAAATGCATTAATTGTTGGGCTATTCTTTATAATTTTCTCCCATCTTTGGGCTTTGGGTTTGGTTTTCTCTTCCTTTTGTAGACGTCTGAGGAGCAGCATTAGGGTATTTATTTGTTCCCATTCTGTTGTCCTAGAGTGTGAGTTCACAGCTATAAACTTCCCTCTAAGAACTGCTTTCATTGTATCCCCTGAATTCTGATAAGTTGCACTTGAATTTTCATTTTCAAACAAAATTTTCTTTTTCTTTTTTTTACCTAAATTTTCAAGGTAAGCTTTTAAAATGTATTTTTAGTATATGGCATGCAAGCTGAATTTTAAAATATTTATTAGCAATAGCATTGTTAGTGGATGAGTCAAAATAAATCTTTGTAATTAATTAATAAAAACTTTTTATGGGATATTAAAACATTTACAGTGAAAATTATTAATTTGTTTCATAGTTTAAATGTTCTTTTTAGGTGTATTCAATAATTTCACTCATATTGAACTTGTTCCTAAATTAAATGTTTTAGAAACTTCTTCTTCCCCTCAAAGATGCTGTAGTTTAACTCAGTGTTTCTTCGTATTGTTTCTCTCACCCCTAGTTCTGTGATTTGACATGCGCAATTTCTATCCTCCTAGACCTATTAGGTTTGGATTATACTTGCTTGTGGACGTCTTTGTCATGCTTCCTTAAGTTGTCCAATAACGTCTTCTCTTTTAACGTCAATCAGTCTCTTACAACTGCTTTATTATCTATTTATTTACTGATTTATTTTAACCAATAACAGTTTTTTTCAAATTGGTAGGACAGTTTCCATAATTAACACATTGCATACTCTCTTCCTAGTGGTTAATTGCTGTACAAGATGCAGACATGATATCCTATTTACAAACACTATTAGAACAAATCCCTCTAATCATTAAGAGAATGCAACTATATATCCATCCTAACCATTTTGAATACACAGATACAAAATAGACATTCATCTGTATCCCTTTTTTGTTTAGTTCCATCATTTGAATATTATATGTTTATGCACTCAGCAAATTATTGTAATCCACACAACTGTTTTCTTTAAATATATGGTTTTATGCCTTGTATTGTATCTTTTGTGTCTCCTATTTTTAAATTGTCATCACTCCTCATTATTTTATTTATTTCTTTACCTTTTGTACTTAGAACCAGGTCTGCAGTGTCTACAGGGTCTACAGGGTATCACTACGCAGATTGGACTCATAGTGCATCTCCTGTTTTCAGCCTCCCATATACTGGGATTACATGCATGGGCCACCACACCCTATCTCAATCCCCACTTTTGCCTGCTCGGGGGCAGAGCTGGCATAGCAGGCTGAGGATTGAACCCCAGCTGCTGGGCTCTGAAGGTGCTTTAGTCTTCTGTGCTATCAGGCCAGCCCTGTTTCTCGTTATTTATGGAAAACACTTTGTTTTTGTCTGTACATTTGCGCAGTTTCCACATTCTCTTCGGTTATTGATTTCCATTTTCATTTCTCCATGACCCTATAGTATGTGATTATTTTAATTATTTAAAAAGTTCAAAATTATATGTTTGTCATGTACAATAAATATATTCATTGTTAGTTGTAACATACATGCATTTGCATGAGGTAAATTTAAATGGAGGAACACATTTAAGCATAAGCACAGGATTTCCAACCTGAGCCTTCAGGGGTCACCTCCAGAGTCAGGGGTGGAATAAAGTAAACCAGTGCTGCAGAGCAGAGGAGCCAGTATGTGTTCCCTGAGAGGGAACTCACTGTAGCTTCCCTGAGAGTCGATATCAGGAAGCCAGAAGGGCTGCACTGGAAGACTGAGGAGTCTGGGTGGAAGGTTGGATG
>NW_004525110.1:3473-4028 GCF_000260255.1 Octodon degus
ATCATAGAAAAATACCAATGCAAAAAAGTCCATTAATATTTGCATGAAAATTATTGGCCTTAAGTATAGCAATTGCTACATGTATTTTAAACATATAAGAATCTCTCTTAAGGAATGAAATTTTAAAATAAAATTATTGGAAAATACACACAAAGAGATGTTGACACGTTAACATTAATTTATGTGCAAAGCAAAAACAAGGATATAAAATATACACCAATTTTCCAGTAGAAATATGTATGATAAGGCCATTGCTTTGGATCTGCCCAGTCAAATGTTTGAGCATATGTCATTACATAATAAATGAAATAAGGCTGTTGGTATGTGAGGGATCACCTGAGCAGCTCTCTTTGAAAGAAGAGCGACTATCTCCATTTTGACTGAGCCTGACCCTATTTCCTTGGATTGTTATGCACAGAGCTGGCTAGGACTGCTCTTCATCCTTCGATTGGCCTTAAGCAATGTGTACTGGTCTAGCTGAGGTGCTGGTGATAGTCTTTGAAGGTGGCGTGAGCGTTTCCCTGTAACCTAAACCTGCTGCTCTTTAATGTGAGC
>NW_004525110.1:4723-5251 GCF_000260255.1 Octodon degus
GGACAGGTGCTCTTCTAAGGAAATAAAGATTGCATCCTGATTTTTTTCTTCAGAGTACCAAGATTTAGGATCCCAGAAGCCCATCGTTGCTGACTCGGGTTCCACAGGCAGAGTGAGCCGCTGTCACTCTGCACCTCTCTGGGCAAATGCGTCCTCGGCTTGACTTCCCTTCCTAGAGAGGAAAGCTCTGAGTGACCCAGTGAAGGCCACATTCCTCAGGTAGGCCCAGATAGCACGGAGGCTGACAGTAGGCAGGACTCTGTTGAGACACACACTGAGCCTTGTGTGTAAAACCAGACAACTGGCAACCTGCGAGGCTAAAACAAACTTGGAGCACAAAGGAATGAGGCCCTTACGAAGACAAATTAGAGAGGTGCAATCCGGCTGTTATTCATTTAAAATTCCTTGTGCGTGCTTGTGAAGTTCCAAATTCTGTTTTCCAGGTAGAGTAAAAAACCATACACCTACAGAATGATCTTATTTATTTATGAATTTATTTATTATGTATTTAGTACAGGGTCTAGAGCA
>NW_004525110.1:5394-6059 GCF_000260255.1 Octodon degus
TTTGTAAAGCAATGACCTTCATATACATTCTCTCACGTGTGTTTTCTCATGTGTACCTGTTGAAGGCAACAGCATGAAAGCTTTCTCACACAGGCAACATTCATATGACGCTTCTCCTCCCTGTGCTCTCATGTATCTACCGTGGTGATTACACAGAAGGCTGATCCATACATGACATTAAATTGTTTTCTCTTGTGCATATTTTCTCATGTTTA
Source organism: Octodon degus (assembly GCF_000260255.1). NCBI lineage: Eukaryota > Metazoa > Chordata > Mammalia > Rodentia > Octodontidae > Octodon > Octodon degus. Next base: position 5,610 of record NW_004525110.1, read on the forward strand.
GTAAGGTGAGACGATCGAGTGAAGGCCTTCCCTCATAGATAACACTCATGATTTTTCACCTGCATGTGTCTTCTCATGCATGGTAAGGTGACCTGATTGAGTGAAGGCTTTCCCACACAGATGGCATTCATGTGGTTTCTCTCCTGTGTGTGTTCTCTTATGCACGTTAAGGTTTTTAAGAAAAGTAAAAGCTTTTTGACACACATTACATTCATAGGGTTTTTCTCCTGTATGTGTTCTCTCATGCTTAGTGAGGGATGATGATTGAATGAAGGCCTTCCCACACAGATCGCATTTATATGGTTTCTCTCCTGTGTGTGTTCTCATATGAATTTTAAGGGTATCACAATGAGCCAAAGCTTTCCCACACATATTACATTCATATGGCTTCTCTCCTGTGTGTGTTCTCTCGTGGGGACTAAGGCTGGATGATTGAGGGAAGGCCTTCCC
>NW_004525110.1:6394-7651 GCF_000260255.1 Octodon degus
AATAAGCAAATGATTTCTGACACACACTGCATTCATATAATCTCTCTCCTGTGTGTGTTCTCTCATGCCTTCTAAGATCATATTGCCTATTGAAGGCTTTCCCACATACAGAGCACTCATATGAATTCTTTCCTGTGTGCATTCTCATATGAGTTTTCAGACTACCTAAATGCTTGTACTTTTTCCTACATTGATGACACTTATAAAGCATTTTACCAGTGTGTATTTCCTGATTTTGACAAAATTCAGCAGATTGATTGAAGTTTGTTCCCAACACGCAGAGTTCATTTCTAGATTCAGTTGTCTTTTGTTTTAATTCTGACTGATGTTTGAAGGGTTTACTACAGAGATTGCCTTCAAAATGTATCTCCTCACACTGAGCGTTTTCCTGCAGCTTAAACAGAAATATTAGTTTGATTTAAAACACAGCAATTCATACATATATAATTTCAGAAAATTTTGTAAAACATTTCTTAAATATCTTAACATTTACTGTCCATTTTGACTGCAAATTATACTGTTTCCTGATTGGTTATTCAGGGAAAAGGGTTTCTCATTTGATATTGTATATAATATTTGCTTTAATGAAACATTCCTTTGTCTCTTCATGTTTGAAGTCTGTAGAAAATGTAATTTCCACTGTCACTGTACATATACAGTGTGAATATAGAATGTGATTTAAGAAATTATTTGTGAGAAGAATGAGCTAAAGCTCTGAATTCATTTCAGCTGAACGGTGTTTTTCAGTACGAATGATCCATTGTGGATCGCAAATCAGCTCTTGTTTATTACATGCTCATATATCTTCATATACTATGTCATCTCAATAATAATTCTAGGTTAATCCATGAATTCAAGAGATATTGGATTTGGTTTTAATTGTATATACAAGTACAGTAATTCCAGGTTGGAAAAATATTTTTATCTACATTATCGCAAGTAAGTTATGAAAAGATTAATACAAGTGATTTTAATGTGCCTCAGAATTTAGGTAAAAATACATTTTTGTTATTATTTTACATAACGGTTCAGAACATATTTTACATATTAAATAATCTCAAAGTATCCAGAGCATATGGTGTAGACATTCCCTCTTAATGCCTTACAGAGAGCTGTCCCGCATAAATGTTCCCTGTAGTCACTGAAAGTACTTTCAAGTCTGTGCTAGCATTCATGAAGAGAAAACTTACCCAGGGCTTGACGCTGTCTGGCTTCTTCCTTTTCACAGGTCCAGTGGCTATCTGTCCCCCGGCATCA
>NW_004525110.1:9666-10913 GCF_000260255.1 Octodon degus
CTCAGGCTCTTCTATTTTGTTTCAAATTCATCAATCTTTAGAGAGAAGCCGTATCACATTATTTAATGACATCGTATGTCTGGATACTTGCAATTATTGTGGGAGACACCGGTTGATTCGTGGATACAGCTGGTACGATTTGTGCTGCTGTAACTACTGGGATACACGTATGACTGTGATATGAGGTTGAGGGCATTTTAGGAAAAATATGAAGAACGGGAAACCTGGGTCATATGAAATTTCTACATTGACGTTGTTGGGAAATATCCACGCTGCTCTGAAGACTGGCTGTGGAAGTTTTCATTCCACTCATAATTTAGTAGGGTGCTTTTTTCATCCCAGATGCCCTCTCAGTTCATACTGTCTTTAAAGAAAATCCCACACAGGGGCCGGGGAGATGGCTCAGTAGAAAAAGCACTTGCCTGGCAAGTGCAAGGGTCTGAGTTCAATTCCCAGTTCTGCCAAAAAAAGAAAAAAAAAGGAAAAAAATCCCACACAAAATTAATACATATAACAATACACAATTTTACTGAACAAAATGACGGGAATTCAACAACAGTTGCTGTATTGCATATTATTGTGTTCAAATCAGTTGTTCAGGGTGCCTGGTTGTTATTTTGCACTTGTTCTAGGTTGCCTTGTGTGAGTGCAGGAAACTTCATGGGTTTCACCTGTACTTCTCTCACGGCCAGTGATGGCTAAGGTTTTTTCATGTTTTTTGGAGTTTTGTAAATTTTTTTTTTGTAAATGTTTTGATCAGTATTGTTCGTCTCACTTGCAAATTTATCTTTTATGTGATGTAATTTGTTGGAGTCCTTTTATACTCTGCAGAACAGTCTCCATGTAAGGAAGACCTGGCAAGGTGTTTGTTTTTCCAATTCCTTATGTTTTCTCTTTAATGGATTGATGAACGGATTGATTCTTAATTCTACAATCTTTAAAGGTGTAATTCTGTGTGTCCTCTATATGGGCTATCTATCGTGTTACCTGAAATACCAATTAGAAGTCATCCTTTCCTAACTATATCATTTTAAATCGTGTCCCCTACGCGATTCCTCTAGCTGCTGTTGTGAAGATTAAGTGTGACCGCATTGGCGACCACGTGCATCCTTTTCTTTGCGCAGCCCTGGGCAGCCTTGAGCTGCCTGGTTTGTCCGGAAATGCAGGGACCCAGCTGCGGACGCGGAGGCCCAGCGCAGCCCTGCACAGCCGCAGCCCTCAGCGGGCGCAGGGCTCTGCTGGCGCCG
>NW_004525110.1:12528-13695 GCF_000260255.1 Octodon degus
TCACCAAGCTCCCCATCGGGGAGTCGAATTCCACAGCACTCGTCATTCCATCTGCTTGATGCATCACTACACAGACATGTTATTCCTAATGCAGCGCAAGTGTGCAGAGCACTGATCTGTTCTAAAAGTGTCAGTGCAGAACCTGCGTTCCATAAGTGATGTGCATAGAGGTATATGGACTGAGTCATGACAAGAAACACTTCTGTCCTGAAGAGTCAGCCCTGAATCTAAATAACTGAACACAAACACCTCAGCTGATGGATACGATCTTTGGAAAATAAAGCAATACATGTCCCTGGAAAAAGTTCTCTGATGATGAAAATTTCACATAAAGTACAAGATATCTCCAGTATACTACATCCTCATTTCAGTGAATTAAAAAACAAGCTGAATACAAAAAATATGAAACTTTATGCATACCTACGGGAACATGAGAATAAATATAAATGATTCAGAATATTTCTCAATGATCAGATTAAAGTGGTTACAAAACAGAGGGAAGCATGTAGTACTTTTATATTATGAAGATGTTGAATCAACATCACACTACATGATGAAGTGTGACAATATTTACTCAGAAGTCAGGAAATATCTTGGGTTTATCTCAGCATTCCCATTGAATGAAGTACTTACAATTTTACCAAAACCACATAAGAAACAGCAGAATATTAATGAATACCAGTAAGAAAAGATGACAATTATAAAACATAAATTCATACTATGCACATTTGTTAATGAAACACTCTAGTATGTCACAAGCCTTTAGGATCCCATGAGCAAATTTAACCAAAAGGCAAAATAAGCATCATGAGGTGGAAGGCAATAGACTTTCTACGTGCTAGAAATTGAACATTGAGCAAAAATACAGGGAATCCACTATTCACATCTTCCAAATCTAAAATAGGCACAGAAAATAACCTCACCAACAAGTAAAATTATTCTGCATAGGAAATATCAGAACTTTGAGTAAATAGATTATAACCATATGCTACAAGATGGAAGTCTTTTTTTTTTTTTAAATATTTGTTTAGTGTGTGTGTGTGTGTGTGTGTGTGTGTGTGTGTGTGTGGCCAGCTCAGCCCACCAGAGGGCGGGACTGGCTGGCATGTGGTGCTGGGGGATTGAACCGCAGTCCCTGTGCTTTGCTTAGCTTAGCTTGTTCTAAGT
>NW_004525110.1:14277-15003 GCF_000260255.1 Octodon degus
TGCTAAGCTTGTTCTAAGTAGGTGCTTTAGACCACTGAGCCATCTCACCAGCCCCAGTACTCTATTTTTCTGTGGGTTAATTTCTTCGTTAGTTCACAGATTAAAATGATTTTAACTGTTGAAGGCTCATTCAAATAAGGGGTTCAGTTGTCCATGAATTGGAAGGGAGTGCTCTTTCCCTGCCCCCACTTCTATGAACCCTTTCCTATAATAATGTCTACTTCAACTTCTGTGAATGAATAAATATTTAGGCAATAATGAGGATTCTACCTTGCTATTTCACCTTGATGCCAGCTTCCCATATGCATCACATGAATAAACCTCTGATACTGTGGCTGACTATAATTTTTTACCAATGGGAGAAAAAATGTCATGCCCCATAGTTTTGATGCAACAAAATTGATATTAGTGTAACAAAGATACTGAAATAGACCTATGTATTTACTGCCCTCGAAATCAAAATATTAAGTAAATTCTTCACAGCTCTAGAAATGTAGTCTCAAAACATATAAGTGAGGACAATTCATTAAGAGAACATATTAAAGAAAATCTACGATCAAACAAAAGTGGACATGTCAGGGGCTGGTGAGATGGCTCAGTGGTCTAAAGCACCTATGTGGAACAAGCTTGGTGAAGCACAAGGGATCACAAGTCTGCATCTTGTACAGCAATTAACCACTAAGAAGAATATATGCAGTGTATTATTTGTTGAAACTGTACTTTCGA
>NW_004525110.1:15260-17034 GCF_000260255.1 Octodon degus
CATCTATGCACATATATTTTTGAAAATGGATTATATTTTGTATAATAAAAAAGAAAACTATCTTGAAAACTGTTCATTGACATACAGAAGAGTAAGCTATCTTCCAAAAGTTCATTATGAAATTTATGTACATAATAGAGTATTTCTTGCACATAATCAACACAAAAATCATGTCAAAATGGAATAATAAGTCTCTTCACCAGACAAAGCCAGAGGAGGATGACCAATTATTAACTTTATATCGCCCATATATTTGAAATAGAAAAGATAACCAGTGTGATTGAAAATTGTATTTTGCAAACTCATTGGCCTGGCTATCTTCTCTACTGAAACAGCATTCTCATTTTTACATGCATTATGATTTTTTTGAAAAGCTGTTTATTCTCCCTTCCATAGGATTTGTGTTTCATCCTTGTGAAAAACAAAATCTGATTTGCCGTATGGACATCCTGTTGAGGAAAGAGTAAAAACAGATTGTTAACTTCATAGAACCAAATAATTTTGCTCTATGATGAAGGCCGAGGAAGTCTTCCTAGAACATACAATAAGAATGTAGATAAGAAGCACAGGCAATGAGTTAAGCGAGAAAATAGTGGAGGTTGTTTATTAGATTTGCAAGTAGAAATAAAATCAAACAAGCTCAAACATCACATGAATTTGGTCTTTGAGAACACACAAACACACACGCACACACGCAAAAAATTTATCTTTTCTAAAAATTACTCAAGTGTGGGCTTGAGTGAGGGAGGAAGAAGAGAGGGAAGGGGAAGAGAATGAAGATGTGAGATGGGTTCTACACACGCTGCCCTCTCCAGAGAGTGTAACCTTGTGGACTAAACAAATACTGATAAATGCGAAGAAAATGTGAAGAGCCTAAGAATGCTACTACACATGTTTCCACATAGAAAAATATACATTTTTTATGACAGACAATACATAATTTAAAACAGCATCCAATATAAGCTTCTCAACTATAGTCACAGTCCTTTAATTTTCACAGGTATCATAAGCCTCATGAGAATGCTCTGACAAAAGTCATCCATAAAATACCTGATGTATTTATAATGTCCGTAAGTTTTACTTCTTTGATCTGCTCAGCATTTCAAGATTCTGCTTCATTATATCCCAAAATAATTTTGAAGGGTATTTAGAGTATGATAAAAATATATTTTATATAAAAGTAAATGAAATAAACTTTGACATGGTTGCCATATACAAGAATGAACCTGAACAAAGACGGTTAGGGACACGGGTAACGTATCCTAGAAAATGTGGGGTGACGACAAATTGGATGGAAGGCAGGTGCATACATAGTTAAATAGACACGTGGCTAAAGAGACTCACCCAGGGATTGCAGGTTCCTGAGGGTTTCCAGCATCACAACTCTGTGCAGCTTCCTCTGTGCTGTGTCCAGCAGAGCCCATTCCTCTGGGGTGAATGTGATGGTCACATCTTCAATGGTGATTGATTCCTACATAATATGCACACCCAAATTTAGAGAAAGAGGTACTGAAAAATTGCCTGGTAAGTAGGCTGAGAGGACAGCAATTAGGCAGAGGAGAAACAGCACCCATGGGGTGGACAAGTGTTCAGGTCAACAGTCCAGCCAGTGTCTCCAACAGGCATCTAATGGCAGGTACCTGCCGTAAGAGGTATATATTATCAATTCATATGATGTTCTTTGCAAAGAATATCACATGAGACCTGGTATGGAAAATGTATTCGGGCTGGAGAGATGGCTCAGTGGTCTAAAGCACCTACTTAGAACAAGCTT
>NW_004525110.1:17325-17805 GCF_000260255.1 Octodon degus
TTATTTTATTTATTTATTTTTTTTTTGCGGAACCGGGGATTGAACTCAGGCCCTTGCACTTGCCAGAGAAGCACTTATTCCACTGAGCCATATCCCCGGCCCCTGGTTTGTGATTTTAAAAGCAAGCTTATTGTTCCTTGATTTCTACTCAGATATCTGGTATTCTTCATGCATTAAATGGCTTCATGTACATTTATAGCATAACTTGAGTATTTACACTGCTGATTTCTGCTGGTCTGCTGAAAGGGCTGTCAATGCTTAAATTATTTTTTGTGTTCTCCTTTTTACATAGAAAATTTGCATGCTTTCATCTGATAATCCAAAGAGCGTTGCAGACAACATTATGCAACAATTATTGCTCAATTTCTGCTTGATTCTTTAGAAAAATGTTTTATCCCTTCTTATTTATTATTTACTATTTTGGATTCTCTTTAAAAATAAAGAAAAGTAAAACAGATTTGAAAAACAAAACAAAAAATA
>NW_004525110.1:19000-20769 GCF_000260255.1 Octodon degus
ACTGAGCCATCTCCCCGGCCCTCCTGTTCGTCATTTTTGAAATTATGTGTGTTTGAGTGTGTGTGTGAGAGAGAGTAAGAGAGACAGCGAGAGAGAGTCAGAGACAGAGAGAGAGCGAGAGCAAGAGAACATGGTTTTAGGAGATTTTTAAATCCTGTGTTTGGTGATTTTCTTCTTTCCTTCCTCATTGTCATCAGCACTGGTCTCCTGAGATGTGGATGACTTAACTTTGACTATCAGCCACGCTGCTAATCTTTCTTTGAGCCTAATTTCTCTATTTTTTTCCTCTTCTGCCTTGTGAAAATTTTCCCCTTAGTCACGACTCTCTTAGTTTCCTCTATGCATCAGTTTTTCCCTCTTCTGTTTTTTTAATTGTATAAATTCCACTTCTTGGTCTTACTGTTGTCAAGTCTATAGACATACTTTTACTGCCCAATCAGATCTTTTCACCAGACCTTTTTCCTTTGTCTCATATCCTGGAGTATATTGATGCAGATTTTTCCATTTGCAACCCCCATACCCAAAGCTAAATTCTAGAACACTCAAAAATTTTTATTAGTCTTTACATTTTCATTTCAGTGTAGCTACTATTGAAATATATTCTAACATGATTAGAGAAAAAGCTGCTATATTTCGTTCAGACTAGTTTAAGTCAATACTATGTTTGACTAATATTTTATCATAATTTTCCATTTCTGCCATAGGATCAAAAGTGCCATTTAAAAAAAAAAAGTACCATTTAATACCTTTTCCTGTCATGCAAACGTCCAGTTTAGGTTGGGTGAAATCTCTGGAGCTGTTGCCATGATATTAACAGGGTCACATAAATGTCATATTCTGAAGAAGACAACACTCAGAAACCCTCTGTGACATTAACAACACTGGAATATGTTTCCTGAGAACATCCTTTATGAGTTAAATACACTGCATTGTCTGTTCCCAAGATAAACAAGTGTTTGAATCTTTGCATCCTAGGAAAGTAGTACAGTTGCTTATACCAAAGTGCATTGTTTCAAAGTAAGTACAGCAATGAATTATAGCTAATAGAATTTGTATAAAACCAACAGAGCAATTAGCATTTATATGGGGAAAACTCCTGCAGTCATATTTGTTGCTGATGTGTTTGCAAACAAAAGCTAATTTTGGCAAATTATTTGTCTTTGAGCCAAGCTTTTTGGAAAGAGATGTAACTGCAGAAAAGCCACTCATGCATGACAGGGGATCTGCTCATTCAAAAAGAAGGATGGAACCAGAAATCCTCGAGGCCACTGCACATAACTATACAAAAGCCAACTCTGCCCCTGATTGTCAGACTCAGGAAAGAAACAGTAGCTGAAGTGGCTGGAAGCAGCTCAGCAGAGATGCCCCTCCATCGCGGTAGCCACATGGGTCAAGTCCTGCACAGACTCCCAGGGCTGAGAGTCCTCAGTTGGAGCACAGAAGGCCGTGTACCTTCACACACTAACATGAATTTGTGTTCTAATTGTTTTAAGAACATAAGTAGAAATGAAATTGAAATACAACATAAAAATATTTCAAAGCATAAGTGCAGTACAATTTGGATTGCAAAATTTGCCAACATATAATCTAGGAATAACTTCTTTGAGTCTGATTATGAAATGATTCTCTATGCATAGGGTGAAATGTGTTATATATGCATACAAGTAACAAAAGTAGAAAAAAGTTTTTAAAAGTTATAAATTTTGGGGCCAAGGAGATGGCTCAGTGGAATAAGCGCTTCCATAGCAAGTGCAAGGGTCTGAGTTCAA
>NW_004525110.1:21724-25134 GCF_000260255.1 Octodon degus
CAAGTGGGTTGTCCCTGCCCTCCAAGCTGTCTCTTCCCCATACTTTTATAGTATAAAACCACACAGGGCTAAGGTGGAGAGAATGGAAACTTGCTTAGGTGGAAGTGGGGTGGGGCAAAACTATGGTCACCCAGTGGGATTACAAGCACCATTGCTCAGGTAAAACTGATTAAGTCAGAGACCAAATGTGGAAGGGAGTCCCTTAGCAAGGGGGCCTGAATGTAAAACAGGACCTTATCTGGTAGCCATCAGATAAGGATTCTTTCTGGTTCCTCAGGGTAGTGATCCACTCTGGGTGCTATTCTTTAGTGAGGTGAGCATTTGTTTGCTTTAGGGCTGGCTCACAGCAGGAGCATGTGTCCCTCCCACAGTGTAAGGTAACTTGTCTCTTGTGGTGTCTCCTTGGAGGGCCTGGCCTTTTCTGACGCTCTATAATATTTCTATTCAACTCAGCTGCCTGCAACAGAATCACATGGATCACCATTCTACAGTACAGAAGGATTAATTTGACACACTGGTAGGAAAAAGGATGAATTGTGGCTATAATATCACATAGAATATATAAACATACAAAAATATCACATGATTTGTTGTATATAAACTTTACAAAATAATCTATTATTTAACGCTTAATGTAGCTGTTATGGGTCACTCAGGATAGGAACCAGATCAACCCGATTGGAATTTAGAAAGCTGTATATTACTGAGCTCAGGGCCCCGGTCTGCTCTCAGGCAGGAGAGGACTGAAAGGCGGCAGCCCAGGAAGCAGGAAGGGGCTTTAAACCCTGGAACCACATTGAGTTTGATAAGCAAATTTATTGTCTGACCACATTCAGTTTGGTAAACAAATTTATTGTCTGACACAAAATAATGCTGTCAGAGTGATTGGGACCAAGACTCAAACTATATTTCTGGGGCTTTTGTTTCAGTTTCTGGTTAATTTGCACCTGAGTACCTGCAGGCAGCCTTGCATAGCCTGAGGTTACAAGAAGTTAAAGCCCATTTAGTTTCCTTTAAGTCATGTCTGTAAGCTAACTTTGCTGACAGGAATTGGGGAGGGTTACAGGAATTTTATCTAGCAAACAACAAGAAACAGCCACTAGTTACTAAACAATTTAGAACAGTGGTAAGTATACATTTTTACACAACAGAAAACATAAGATTTACATTTATAATCTAAAATGTGAGTTGATCCATTACATTCCCCACTGGTTTTATCTGGGAATCAAATCATTGATTTAGCTAAAACTCCCAAGTTGTTATAATTCTCCCAGGAGCATGAGGGGTTCATAGTTAGAACTCAGCACCATCAACTTGATGGTCCAAGATTTTTGGAACATACTCAGTTGAACAGTTTATAAAACAGGGCCTGATAGAGCCAAGAGAAAAAGGAGAACAGGGCCCGGGGAGATGGCTCAGTAGAATAAGCGCTTGCCTGGCAAGCACAAGGGTCTGTGTTCAATCCCCGGTTCTGAAAAAAAAAAAAAAAGAAAGAAAAAAGAAAGAAAGAAAGAAAGAAAGAAAGAAAGAAAGAAAGAAAGAAAAGAAAAAGGAGAACAGGTACATTTGAGGCAGGTATATGGAGGCGTTGAGAATAGTCTCTAATTTTTTTTTTTGACAAATCTCTAGAGCCAATTTTTTTTGTTACATTACACCCCAATTGTTTTTTATATGTTGTTTTGCTATTTTACCAAAGAAGAGGTTTTTAACAACACTAATCAAAGCAGATGTTTAAATCTCTCAAGTCTTATGTACTCATGACCCTTTGTGGTGATGTTGTATCAAATTATTTTGACATGGAGTCACCACTACTAATCTAAGCAGACAGCAAAGAATATTAGTTAACAACAGAGTCTGAGTAGATGGGTTTTTTTAGAACTCTAAAACAGGCAATATCTCCCATGTCCCCACTGGTTTTTGAGCCACCTCTTGAGCTGTAACATCAGCCAGGTAGTTTTGTCTTGAGGTCTAGCCCACAGTGGGCAGCATTTGTCTCTCAAGCTATAAAGTCACCTTGTCTTTAACCTTGTCTCCTTGAGGGCCTTGCCCTGTCTGACTGCCTATATTTTTAATCTAACTCAGCTGCCTGCAACATTTTTTCTCTGAAGAAGTAACCCAGTCTGCCGTGAGGGTGTATGGGCAATGACCACTCTGGCTATTTCATGCTGGAATGGGTCACAGGTGTTGACTGTCAGGCAGTCAGAGACACTCTCCAGTGGTTTTACCTAAAGGCCCTCAAGAGACACCAGGCAATTTTTATCTTGGGAATGCAGAATGGCTTTAAATCTGGAGGAGGCAAATCCAAAGAAACAAACATGCATAACCCTAGTCAGAACATTCTGTAGGTCCATTAGCAGAGAGCTCTTAAATGTGGGATTAAATCTTTTTATCTTTTATGGCCACTGGGCATTGTCTCAAACAAAGTGGCCTTTCCTATGATTACCAGGGAACATGAGTTACCAGGTGTAGGGAAAACATTGAGTATTTTCTAGTTTGCAAGTGGGCCACTGGCTGGGTAACTACTCACAAATCTGCATGAGCATCTATTAAAAGTTTAACAGGCTTTCTCCTTATATTGGCTGTTAACATGGGTTTCCTCAGGCTGAAAGGGGAAGACCCATGACCACTTTAATCTGAAACTTTTTCTGACTGCATCATAAACATTTTTTTTTCTAGCAGCTTTGGACATTTTTTGCTTGAAATGTCCCTTTTCTTTGTCTGGGTCCAAGGAAGTGTAACTTTTTTTTTTTCTGACTGACCTTTTTTTCTGTAGGCTGCTAGTGTGAACACTCATTTTTTATCTATAATTTTATTTTGTATCCTTTTTATTATGAAACACCTCAACTCAGACAAATTTATTCTTGTAAACCCTTTTAACTTCTGCAGCTTGTGTCAGATATCTGAGGTCCACTGAGTAAGGTACAACTTGTTGGTTTTAAGGCCTCCTGCCGGTAGGCCTGCCCCAAGGAACACAAATAAAACTTTCATCATAATGAGGCAGGAAACCCAGAGAAGGCTCAGATCATCTGGGCTCTATCAGGTGGACAGTTATTTTAGGCTTTAATATGTGTCTCTGTAGACAAAATCTGGAGGATCCCAGTAAAAGGAATCTTATTTTAGCATATTTGTTAACAGATTTTACCTGCATGATTACCTGGGTTTTGGTATCTTCTAGGATAGAACAAATTATAGCATGTATAATCAAAGCACAAGCATTTGGGCTAACAGGTAAATGTATAAACTTTGAGGCTAGCAATCATAACCCACTAGCTTTTAGACTGCTTTATGGAGTCTGACAGTTTGTTATAAGTCTCTCTAGCTCTACTTATAATTATCTCTAAATTTTGAGAATATATGAAAACCAGATTAATACCTTATTTTTACTGTCAATTCTTTTAAGTAATTTAAGT